>NC_056751.1:178400593-178470593 GCF_019279795.1 Protopterus annectens
GGTTTTTATGGAGAAGGTGGTCTAATAATTGCCTGTGGATGCATTTTTCCATAACCTTAGATAAAGGGGAGAGTAGGGCTATGGGACGATAGTTGGAAAGGTCAGTGGAATCTCCCCCTTTGTGAAGGGGAATAATATGTGAGATTTTCCAAAGAATGGGGACGTATCCTTCAGTAATGCTTCTATTGATGAGAATGGAGATGGGGTAGGCAATAGATTTGGCTGCTAGCTGTAAGTATTCTGCAGGTAGTTGGTCTGCAGAGGGAGTGCAAGGTTTGAGTTTCTGTAGAAGGGTGAGAATAAAAGCTGTAGGGACAGGTTGGAAGTGAAATGGAGGAGGTGGGTTGGATTCAGTCTTAGATGTGTTTGAATTTTGTGGTGAGAGTTGACTGGCTAGAGTTTGAATAGTTTCGGTGAAAAAGGTATTAAAGGTATTGGCAGTTTGTTTGGTATTGTTGTGGTCGGAGCCGTGTGGATTTGGTGTAATAGATTGACCGGGGTGTAATAGTTCATTAATGCTTGCCCAGAATTTTTGTGGTTTATTTTGGTGGGATTGCTGCGAATGTAGGTAGTAGTTTTGTTTATCAGTCATTATGGCTTTTTTTGTTTCATTTCTTAATTGTCTAAAGTTTTGGAGGTCAGTGGGGTTCTTAGTTAAGCGTGATCTGTGCCAGTATTTGTTCCTGAGGTTGAGTTTTGCTTAGTTTCCTTAGAAAGCCATGGAGCAGGTTTGGTTCTTATCCTAATAGAGCGGGTAGGAGCGTGTTGGTTAAGGATGGCTAGAAAGTTAGCATTGAAGTAGTCGACAGCTTCATCAAGGGAAAGTTGTTTTAATGGGGACCAATTACAAGCCTTAAGTTCAGTTAGGAATGAATCGAGATTGAAGTTTTTCTTGGTTCTAATTGTTCTGAATATGGGTTTGGAATGTGGGTTGGTTTTAAGCCTAATGGCATAGGTTGGAAAGTGGTCACTTATATTATCTGGGATGGTTCCAGAATTGTAGGTCTGGGGTTGATTATTGATTAGTATCCAGTCTAAGGTACTTTCTTTTTTATTGGTTTTGTTAATTCTAGTGGGTGAGGTGATTATTTGTGTAAACCCATAGAGATTAATATGGGTAGTGGGGTGGTTATTGTTGCAATATTTCCAATCAATGTTGAAATCACCAAGAATGATGGTTTCTTGAGGGAGGTTTTGAGATAACCAACAGAGTATGTTTTCAATGGTAGTAATGTTATTGCCTGGAGGAACATAGATGCAGATAATATAGATAGATTTAACAGAGTTTAGCTGAAGTTTGGTAATAAGTATTTCAGCGTTAGAGACATGGGGAGGATTTTGGTGGAAGGTTGTAATTTGAAAATTAGATTTAAATAAAACTGCTACTCCACCACCTTTTTTGGTTGCACGGTCGAGACGTAAGATATTGTATCCAGGTGGGGTAACTACATTGTCTGTGGTTGTGGGTTTTAACCAAGTTTCTGTAAGACACAGAATATCGAAGGAGTAGAGTTCCAGGAGAGCTTGGAGTTGAGTAATTTTGTTATTGATACTACGTGTGTTGAGGTGAGCTATTAATAGTGAGTTGGGTGGTTTATTTAGTAGCTGGATGGTAGAGGAATTAGTGGTAATGGGTTGAGTGGTGTTGGAGGTGTTTGGTCCAGGATTTGGGTGAATGTCTCCATCCTTTAGGGGGAGGAGTAGTGTTAGATATGTAGTCTGAGTATATTTACTGAGAAGGAAAGGATGTCTTCTTGTATTTGGGAGGCAATATCTAATGTGGTTTGTCCTATGGTATTTGGGTGGTAGATAGCTGGGACTGAAAGTTATATTGAAATGTTCAGCATGAGAGGGTAGAGATGAAGTGGTTAATTGTTTGGTGGGGTATAGGAAGTATGACAGTGTTAGATGCTCATAGGAGGTTAGCAGGTATGCTAGAGTTAGAGTAGGGAGAAGTGTGAGTATGAGTAAACTTTGTAAGAGGAGTATGTTAGAAGGTTTAGTTATTGCCATAGTAATAATAGAGTATTACTAAACAGTAGATGACAAGTAGTTATATGGAAAAAGGTTTAGTGGTGGAAGGGATAGGAAGAGGTGAGGAAAAAGTGTGGGAGAAATAGAGGAGAGTGGATAATTGGGATGAGTTAGTTATTGGTGGAAAGTTGAGGGGTGTGGTCAGATAGGTATAAGAGTAGGACCCCAGGGGTGGGTGGGATATGGGGGTAGGGAGGGAATGGAGTGAGCCACTTGAGGGCGAACGGAGCGGGTTGAAACAACTGCAGGAGAAACAGGAGAAGAAACAATCAGAAATACAGGTAACTTTAGGTAAGTGAGGAAGGTGTGAGTAGGAGAAGTTTAGTATGATACAGAAGCCAAAGGAATGAAAGGTAGAGGAGGGAAGAATAGTGTTCCGGCACAAAGGTGAAGTAGGAAGGTGAGCAGGTCAAGAAAAGTACAGTATGGGACAGATTGTAGGGGAGGGATGGTAGAGAGAGGCAGTGTAAGAGGATGGAATGAGGATAGAAAGTAGGAAGAAATATATTGCATATACAGAGGTAGGACAGAGTACAGGGGTAGTGAAAGGAATTGTATAAGGGTGCCACCTAGTAGGCAGAGCTAGTAACAGTAGGAAAGTGAGTGGGAGAGCTGTTTAGAGAAAAAATATGGAAGGTGAGATGCTAAGTAAGAGTAAGTTAGTATATGTAAGAAGGAGTGTTGGCTGTAGGGCAGCTGGAAGGGTAAGGTTAAGGCTGCTGTTTACTCAAGCTAGTAGCAAACTATAGGGCCCTGATAAAAATAGTACACAGGGGTCTATTATGCAAATGTGATTAAGTCCATAACATACTTTCTGCCTTCCTTGAAGGTGGGTGCAGTGGGAATCAGTCAAATAGATGAGGCCACTAGAGATTGTAAGGGTTCTTGTATCTCCTGGTAGGTTTTGGCTAGGACAAGTTCAGGACAATGCAGAGCTGGGTACTTTGGAGAGAAAAATGAGATAAATGAAGAGGAGAGAGCAGAGTTAGCACAGGTATCAAGGCAGTAAAGCTAGCAATAGTTGAGATAAAAGCATGCACATACAGACATATTTACTGGCAAAATTATAAGCAATTCTTTAGGCATTCTAGGCAAGATTACAATAAAGTATGAGATTCCTAAGAGGCACTTAATACAAAACTATAACTATCTACTGGGATAAACATACAAGCTAGGTACAAGAGGATTACAAATTGTGAAAATGGTAGTCTTTAAAGCAGTTCAAGCATTGATTGTAAATTAAAAGCTGTAAGCAAACATCCAAGGTAGCCTAGGTAATTATTTCTTTAAATTATACATAGTTGTTATCTAAGAATCTGATAATGAAGCACTAGTAAACAGTAGGCCTAAGGTTAGGGGGCAAGCCCTATTCAAACCTTAATGTGGAGGCTAGTGGGGAGTCGCTATTATTAAGAAGTAGAACATTGAGTAGGACCCCAGGTAAAGGAAGGAAAACAGGCTATGCACAGATATAGCAAGATCACAATGGTGGTTTCAGTACAGCGGTCCTTTAAGATATTATATCGTGAAAAAAGTATTCACAATACATGTAAGCTGGGTTTACATAGCTTGGTATGAGCAGGTATGAAGGGATTCCTGTGAGTTCCGAATACGCGCCACGTGTGTGGTGTAATTAAACAAGCCATTAAGATTACAAAGGCTTAAGGAACTATAGTTACATAAATATATTTGTTGCTTTCAGCGCTTTATGCTGCAGTATCTTAGAGCGCTAAATTCAATTTAGAAAAGTTCAATAGAAACGGCAATTGATTGCAGGGATCGAGAGTTCGTTTACAATGAACTAGATGTTAGAAATCATCTGAACGCTCAGATATAGCTTCCACGTGGGGGGGGGGTGCATTACAAATGGCCAAGAAAGGTTACAAAAGGCTTTTAGTGATATAGTTTGTGGATATCCACAGAATGGGCGGAAAAGCTCCTCGTGGCGCTGTATCAGTAGCCCAGAAGGCTATAAACACACTGTAGGCGATACCTACTCTTATATTCTTAGAATTAAGTTTCCCTTACTTGTTACAAGAGGGAGCCAGTAACTAAATACAAGGAGAGCTGAGTATCACCTCCATAGTTGTAAACCGCTCTCAGACACAAACACCGGTGGGAGAGCGGACAACAAAGTTCCGTGCAGCTTCAGTGTAAGGCTAGTGAATCAGGTGATAAGTTTCCCTCACTAGTTACAGGAGGGAACCAATAACTACATACAAGGAGAACTGAGTATCACCTCCGTAGTTGTAAACCGCTATCAGGCACATACACCGGTAGGTGCGTGGACAACAAAGTTCCGAGCAGCTTCAGCGCAAGTCTAGTGAACCAGGTGTTATACTCGGGATTTTAGTTATTTTGTATTATTTACTTAGTTTTAGGTTTTATCATTTGTGGTTTTATTTTTTTTTTCAGTTAACCAGGTTAGTTGACTGCAGACTCAAGGCAGGTGAGTAGCTGTTTTTCTTGTATTAAGAATTATTCTCAATATACAAATTTGTTGTCACTCTGAATTCTGCATCATGTTGCTGTATAAAGTCTGCTCCCTTATGGGGAGTAAGGTGGGCACATGGAATTGTTTCTCACCTTCATGGAGGGATGACAGAATTAAATATACCTTCCTAGAACCTGCATAGCATTCAAATGGTATCTTAGAGAAAAACTATTCTGGTCTTTATTTTATAATATGTTGTTCAAGAAACCCTTACATGTAAATCTGACTTTAATTCCTACTAATATGTGTACCCTGCATTTTCCTCAGGAAATTCCATAAATAGTCATGGAATGGTTACTTCAATTAAGAATGACCTTCCCTTAAATAAAGTCCATGTCAAAAATAACACACAAGGGGTTTAATTTTAAGTCAAATATGACATATCTTTTTTTTCCTAATCACTTAGTTATAGTCTTGGATTTAAGCAATTAGAGATTTGGGGGTAATGTAATTATATAAGCACTGTGAAATGTGTGGGTCTTTTTCTGAAGAAGTTCTTGTTGCTGATATTAAAAGAATGAAAGAACTAGTTTCACTGCTGCTTATTTATTTAGTCATGCCTTTCTCCATTGCTGGCTTAACAGTGTTTTTGGACTATGTTCGTTATTGACAAAATCAACTCCCTTCTTTAATTCCTTTAAATTTTATTCAGCTTCAACAAACCTAGTGTTATAATAGGTGAGGACAGCAAGGCAACCCTTGTCTCTCCTTTACATAAACCTGGACATACTATACTATGTCAAAATAAAGACAGAAAATAATTAACTCAACTAATTAAAACACACAATCTCTTTGACCCATACTACACTCTTTATCCTGAGGGAATGCATTTTACCTTCCTTTCATCATTTCATGTATTTTGGTTAAGAATATTTTGTTGTTGTTCTTGAGAGACTTTCAAAAACACATACTTCAATATTGTTCACAAGAAAGACCTCTCCCAGAGCATTTATTAATGCACTTAAAAGTCACAGTGCATTCAAACCATTGGTATGGCACCCACTAGAGATTGAACTTATTATGCTGAAGAATGAGGAGGTTGGGGAACAAGTTGTATTATTAGTTTAGCCAGTCTTTATTCATACATGTAATGAAACCACTGTTTGCTCCTATTCTCACATAAGTGCCATACTAAGATAATGGACAGCCTTATGAAAACTGGCATTAGTATTTATCTTATCAAACTGCAATATCTGAGTTTTAAGTATAAAATATGGATTAATTTTGATTTGGTTTAAGAGAAAAAAAATTTTGACCCCCCCCCCAAAAAAAATGAACTAAAGTTTAATCTCATTGCAGATAATTCATCGTCAACAAGAATGTTTTTCATAGAAGAATATTTTATTTTGTTTAACAATACAATTTCATGTATTCCAAAGAAACTTTAAATTCTCAGGTGAATTAATTTTCAACCTTTATGGGGTAATAAGAATATTAGGAGAAGTTTAAATGAACTCTCCAATCCAAATCTAAAGTTTGGGCTTAAAATCTCACATTTCTACTTTTTTATGCTTTAAAGCCCAGATTTATTTTTTTAAATACAATTTCAAGACTGGACAACATGTTTAGCAACTTAGGGTCATTTCAGCTCTGCTTATCACAGCACCCCTCTTTGGTTTTTTGCTGATAGCCAATTATTATGATTCTGGGTATCCTACCTAAACCTTTACCCTTTGTTGATAAAGCTTCAAGCTTCATTTCTAAATTAGATTGTTACTATTGGATGCTAACATTTTGATGAAAAAATAATTAGGGCTACTTACGGAGCTGATGTTGTTTCCACTTCTCATTGACAAACCAAACATTGCTATCAGCAATGAACCACTCAGGTCTGTAACTTTCTAATGATAAAAGATAAATACCTGCATTTTCTGGTAATAGGAAATGCTTTAATCCCTATAGTAGAATTGCTGTGTGTGTGTGTGTGTGTGTGTGTGTGTGTGTGTGTGTGTGTGTGTGTGTGTGTGTGCTTAGAAACTGAACATGAGTGCTGCTGCACTACTGAACTTTATAAGACCTAGAGCTGCATGTCTGTTCCACGTGGTGCTGTAGGATAATAAATTGAATTGAGTTTTTTATGCTCAAAGTATTCGGGCAATAGGTGGATAGATAGATAGATAGATAGATAGATAGATAGATAGATAGATAGATAATCATTATTTTCTGTATAAATCAGGGCTACATTCTCAGTATCAGTCTGGTGTCCATTCCTTGAACTACTGGCTGTCATTATTAAAATAAAGAAATGTGTTACAGATTGAGAAACAAGTCTTGCCTTTTCTGAAGTTCAACATCAACAAGTCATGCTATTTCATAATGCCTACCTGAACTCTACACAAATGAGTTGCTGTATACAAAATGAATTCAACAAAGTGTAATATTGGTGGAAACAATTCCATTGTTGATAACTTTCTAAATTATTTAGTTATTTAACTCTATTCAGCCTATATGGTTACAAGTGGTAGAAAAATTCAAAAGATATAAAAAAATTACAAGATACATGTGAGTAGTATAACTTTCTGCCTAGTATCATCTGTACACCATATATTCACGTAGAAGACAGCATGGTGTTAAACTTATTTTTCGTATGACTAAACACTGCATTTCACACTGAGCTAATCAAAGGAAGGATGCTGAGCAAACTCAGATCTATAATATATAACATTAAGTATCTTGTTTTTTTGCTTATTTTTTCGAGTTATTTATAGCACTTTCTGCACTGTATATTTTTCTAGCTAGTTTCACTGTGTGTGAGGTATTAACTGGAAATCATCCACTTTTATTAAGCATCTGTTGGGTTGTTTGATTCTGATAACTTATTTGCAGTTAAAATATTTCTCTAGAGGCTCCTTTAGCTATTTAAAACTTTCATTTAAAGGCTCACTGCTGCTTTTCTGCTGTGAGAAACATTTCTGCAGTTTGTTTTTAAGTAGTGTGGATATTTGTAGCATTGTCCATATTCGGCTTGTATTTGGGCCTAATGTTTGTGGAAGCTGTGTGTCTGAGCACATATTCAGGGACATCTTGGTTTAGCCAAAGCCATCAGGCATTTCAGTGAAAGAGAATTGTTTAAGGTCATTGGCTGACTGAGGTCACCTGGACTACAGCTTAGACTAAGCACCTCATTGGTTCTTTTGAGCTTTTTTTCTTAAAAGTTATCCCAGGTTTCAACTTTCTGTTACCTAAGAAGTTAAGTTGTGAGTGTTTCTGCCATTTCACACTGAGCTAATCGAAGGAAGGACACTGAGCAAACAAGTATCCTTTTTTTGCTTATTTTATAGAGTTATTTATAGCACTTTGTGTACTGTATATTTTTCAAGCTAGTTTCACTGTGTGTGAGGTATTAACTGGAAATTGTCCACTTTTATTAAGCATCTGTTGGGTTGTTTGATTCTGATAACTTGTTTGTAGTTAACAGCTTTCTCTAGAGGCTCCTTTAGCTGTTTAAAACTTCCATTTAAAAAATCACTGCTGCTTTTCTGCTGAGAGAAACATTTCTGCAGTTTGTTTCTAAGTAGTGTGGTTATTTGTAGCATTGTCCATATTCAGGCTTGTATTTGGGCCTAGTGTTTGTGGAGGCTGTGTGTCTGAGCACATATTCAGGGACATCTTGGTTTAGCCAAAGCCATCAGGCATTTCAGTGAGAGAGAATTGTTTAAGGTCATTGGTTGACTGAGGTCACCTGGACTACAGCTTAGACTAAGCACCTCATTGGTTCTTTTGAGTTTTTTTTTTCTTAAAAGTTGTCTCAGGTTTCAACTTTCTGTTACCTAAGAAGTTAAGTTGTGTGTTTCTGCCATTTCACACTGAGCTAATTGAAGGAAGGACGCTGAACAAACAAGGATCCTGTTTTTTTGCTTATTTGTGCGAGTTATTTATAGCACTTTGTGTACTGTATATTTTTCTAGCTAGTTTCACTGTGTGTGAGGTATTAACTGGAAATTGTCCACTTTTATTAAGCATCTGTTGGGTTGTCTGATTCTGATAACTTGTTTGTAGTTAAAAGCTTTCTCTAGAGGCTCCTTTAGCTGTTTAAAACTTTCATTTAAAGGCTCACTGCTGCTTTTCTGCTGTGAGAAACATTTCTGCAGTTGGTTTCCCGCTCTCCCTCCCTCCCTCCCTATTGGCATGCTGTTCTTATAGTTGGTGGCTTTGCAGTTGCCCGCCCCTACTCTAAATTTGATCTGGGACCCTCCTCCCAGTCTAGTGTCATTACCTCATTCTACCTAATACAGGGAGAACATTTGAGAAGGCCAATCAGCTTAGTTTCTGCTCCTCCTTTCTTTCTTTCCACTTAAAAAAAAAATACATTTCTAAGCTTGTTTCGTACCTTTCCTGTGGGTAGTCTAGTCTGGATACAGCTTTGCTTTGTCCAGGACTATTTGTAGGCTTATAAGCCCCCAAGCCTTTCTGTGTTGGAGGGAAGCCTTCTAGCTTAATTTTGTTTCTTAGAACTAGCCATTTTTTTGTTTCAGCACTCAAGTCTGTTTGTTTGAGCTCAGCACTTGTTCAGAACTTATTGTAAGCACTAAATCAGCTACAAATTACTACAGCACTCAGCTTTCCTCACTGTCTAGAGGAAAACAGTTTCTAGTACTTAACAAATAAGCACCTATCCAGGCATATCTAAGGGTCAGCTCCCGGTGTTTTCTCCTGTCTACCTGATGAATATGGGCATCTTGGGGCAATGCAGTAATTGCCTCATGTACACAGACAGCCCTCTCCTCCTACCACCCAACACTACAACCTGTGAGAGATACACTTATATAGCCAAACTGGAAGCAAAGCTCTCTTCACCTAAGACTGGACTAGACAGTCAAGAGGAGAAGGTAGACACTTGCACCACACCACCCTCAGCACATAGTCCCTCAAAACCTACACCATCAAAACACACACATAGAAACACAAAACACACACCTACATTCGCGGAGGCTCTCAATAAAAACCTGCCCAAGCAACAGGGACCTCCAAAGCAGAAACACAACCAACTTCCACCCTACCAACACAACCCAAATGACACATAGCCCACAAACTCAGTGTGCCACTCAACCACAGCCCATAAGGCATAACAACATACCCAACACTCTAGTCATAGGTGACTCTATAGTCAGGCACACTGATGTTCCACTCACCAGGCTAAAAAGGAGAAAGTTACTGTCAGCTGCCTGTCAGGTGACAGGATCCACCACATAACGATGCACTCAGGTCACTCCACAACAAGTACAAATATGACTCTGTCATTGTCCATGTTGGTGTGAATGACCTGAGATGTACCTCCTTGGACTACATGAAAGGGGACATGGAGGAGCTGTCCGATCTTGTAGCCCAGGCAGGTATGATCCTAGCCCTGAGTAGCATCCTGCCATCACTCAGAATGATACCACAGTACAAGGACAAAATGATTGACTTCAACAATTGGCTAAGCTTCTGGTATAATTCTAAGAGGATCCAGTATCTGTCTGCCTGGGATGACATGATTGACAAACCACGATGCATTGCCAGAGATGGCCTGCACCTGTCGCCCCTGGGATTCTGGATACTGGCTAAGGCTCTAGCCACCCCTATAGTGCCTTTTTTAGGCAAGCTTCAAATGACAAATTCACCACCATAACAGGTACAGGCAAGAAGAATCTGAGGGTATTGCTAATCAATGCTAGAAGTCTAAACCTCAAAATGCACTCACTCGAGACACTCCATAAAATGGAGAACATCGACATCTGTGCAGTGACAGAGACCTGGTTCAAGGCTCCAGAGAGTACCCCTGCATTACAAGGCTATAATTCATACCACACCTTTCGGCCACCTAATCTTGACTGAAACACTAAAGGCGGAGGCATGTCCATATTCATTAAGGATATCCACACCTCCAGGCTAGTGTTCAGCATAATGCATCCGAGATTATCCAAGTGCAACTAACTCTGGGCAAGACCGCAATCCAAATTGTAGATTGCTACAGATCCCCCACCATGCCCCAGGATTCCCACTTCTCATTTCTTGATACACTGGAAAGTATTAGGGTACAACCTAACACCCTAATAATGGGTGATTTCAACTACCCTACCATTAACTGGGAAAACTACTCATGTACCAACTCTTGTGCTCAACGTTTTCTGGAATTCATAATTTCCAATGCCTTGGATCAACTTATCCACACCCCCACCAGGGGCACCAATATCCTAGACCTGGTTATTACCAACATGGGCAACTGGTGCTCCACACCAGAGGTCAATTCCTCGTTGGTCAGATCCGACCACAAGCTAATCACCCTAGACATCCACATCTCTCCCCCACCCCCCATTAGGGAAACAAAAGTAAAACATTTCTCCAAAGCCAACTTCACACTTCTTAAGACAGAAGTGGCAAACTTCACAACATCCATGCTGACGGACAATAGAGGTATGACTGCTGAATCCTACACACTTTATAAGCACTTACATGAGTGCATGGATTGTGCAATCCCTAACAGAACCAAGATGCTATCCTCCAAAAAAAGGAAGCCAATCTGGTGGTCCCTGCCATAAACAAACTCTACAACAGAAGAAAGAAACTGTTGCAAAAAAGAGTAAAATCCCATGATTGGAGAAACTCCCTGGTCAGTCTCAGTAAGAAGCTGAGATCCCTCATAAAATCCTCCAAAGCTAGTTATGAAAACAAAATTGCCACTGACTCTAAAGACAACCACAAAGCATTCTATAGCTATGTCAAGAATCTCAATGGCAACACTCAGATCTGCTCTGAGTTACAGCACAACAGCACTAAATATAAAGAACCAACTGATATTGCCAACATCCTGGCAGATAGGTTCATTTCTAACTTTACCCCCCTCTCATCCCCTAAAGGGCCCATCTCTATACCAGAAGAATGCAAAGTTCCTGTAATCACGGCTGCACAGGTAAAAAACACACTATCCAAAGCCAAGAACACAGCATCCATGGGATCTGACAACATCCCAGGCTGTGTTCTACATGAACTACAGAATGAACTGGCACCCCACCCAAGTACCATGTTCAATCATAGCCTCACCTCAGGCTATGTGTCCACTGAATGGTGCACAGCAATGGTTATCCCACTCCACAAAGTGGGAGCCACCACAGACCCCGGAAACTACCGCCCCATTAACCTAACGAGCCTGGTCTGCAAGGCTATGGAATGTATCATCATGGAACTTATAAACAATGACATTGGTAATCTCCAAACTCAGGACTCTACCCAGTTTGGGTTTTTAGAAGGCAGATCATGTCTCCTAAACCTGATAGACTTCTTTGAAGCAGTCACCAAAGCCGTAGATGAGGGTAAGGTGGTTCAGACTGCCTATCTAGATCTCACTAAGGCTTTCAACACCATCCCCCACTCTGGAGTTATAGATAAACTCACTAAACTAGGTATAAATCCCTATGTCACAAGATGGGTTGCCAACTAGCCCACTGACAGAACCCACACTGTGAAAGTAGCAGACTCCAAGTCCAACTTCAAACCAGTGACAAGTGGAGTACCACAGGGTTCAGTCCTGGGTCCTCTCCTGTTTGGTATCTACTTCTCTGAAGTACAGGCCTACACAGAAGGTCTTTGGCTAATGATGTTCACAGATGACTGCAAACTAGGAGCCATAATCAAAACTCCAAAAGATATGGACATCCTACAAAAGGGCCTCGCTGAGACAGTTGCCTGGTGTCAAAGCCATGGCCTCAAGCTCAATGCCAAAAAGTGCATTGTCATCCCTTTTGGTAAAAACTCTGTACCCATGAACTACCACATAGATGGTAGTCTACTTAACACCGAAAGTGTGATAAGAGACCTTGGGACACAGGTGGACAGTAGTCTCTCCTTTGATAATCACATCGCCACAGTAGTCAGGAAATCCTTCTACATGGCACACCTCATCACAAAAGGTTTCTCATCCAGGAAAAAAGAGGTCATTGTTCCCATCTACTCGTCACTCATTAGACCCATTATAGAGTACAATGCCCCTTTTGGCATGTACATCACAAGACATATACAACAACTGGAAAGGCCACAGAAATAACTCACAAAGAGGATTACTGGCCTCAAACAGATGCCCTATGCAGACCGTCTCAAAAAACTCCAGCTTTACTCCGTCGCATATTGCCTACTCAGAGGCAATCTCTGCCTAACACACAAAGCTATGTCAAACCCAGAGCTTTTGTACATGCTCTACATAAAGAAATCCCTCTGAGCTACATGCTCTAGGGACCTAAACCTTGTCACCACAATAAACAGAACATGTCAGAGGGATAGATTCCTGTCCTAGAGACTTCCCATACTCTGGAAAAAACTACCTATCTATATCAAACAAAGCTGCTCATTAGCACTTTTCAAGAAAAATCTTGATGATTGGATGGGAGATAGGAAATTCATCCTGGGGATCTCTTCTGTGGCTCTGCTTGACAGTGGCACAGGAAAATACCTTTCTTGGGTGGCAAAAGCCAGGGTACCTTTTGGCTAGGCTTATATAGGCCCTAGGGCCAATAGCCTAGTACCTACCTATGAACCTAAATGAAGTTTGGCAACAAACTAAGTTGTCCTGGGACATCTTCATGGGGGGGGGTTAGGTTAATATTAAGGGGAGCTAAGTGGGTTGGGGAGGTGAAAGGGTTAAGTGGAGGCAGGGATGGTTGAGAGGAAGTGAGATAATGATGGGGAGGCATTTAAGAGGTTTAGTCTAGTGTAGTTGGGTTAAGCAGTCACATTTTGGCATGAACTTGCTAGGGCAAGTTTACGTCCAGAACGATCTTTGATATGGTTTGGACAGTAGGCCTTGGAGTAAGGCTAGCATGTATGGAGGGGTAAGGTAGGTGCTATAGAAGCCTGTCTGACATAGTAAAAAGACAAGGCTGTAAGTTTTGGGTGGGTTAGATTGTATATTTGTGCAGGTGTGCGCGGGTGTGCCCATTGCTTAGCTACAGTTAGCAAGTCTGACATGGAAGAGCATAAGAAAGAATGTTGATGCAAATCGCATAAAATAGCAATAGCGTAATGGTAGAGCATTTACACAAAGAAGAGGTATTCACGGTTCGAGTCCCACCACTCCTTTTTGTATTTATTTTTTAAATCAGTATACGGAATAATACCTAACATATATGTTTAAACATAACTAAAAAGCAGTGAAATGGCCAATGTATCAGTGAATAAAATAAATATTTTAAAGGATCCCAATATAAAATAGCCTGCAGTTAAGCAGCGCTTCACCCAGTGCAATATAGTTGCCCCTGGGTATCTCGCGCTTTATCCAGTGCAAAATAGTTGCCCATAGCTAAATAGCACTTTAACCAGCGCAAAATAGTTGTCCATAGCTAAATAGCGCTTTACCAGCACAATCGGTTTGCGCGGAGGTGCGTGGCGTGCTAGCCAGGGCACTGTAGGGCACCGGGGTGCAACGTAGAGCTAAGTTGCTTAAACGCAGCCACACCCCCTAGCCTGTCTAGACAGTATTAAAATAAAAGAATGACAAGGTTCAAACCCAGGACCCTGTGCATCATAAGCAATGTACAGAACCACTAAACCATGACAACATAAGGAAAGCAGCCACTATTAACATTCATATACTTACGAATGGTAGTTTAACCTTTACTAAGCAGGTCTGCAGTCAGCTGAGAATTTTACAAAATGGCCAATCACAAAAAAGTGCGGGAAATGCGGCATATTTAAGCCCCATAGGTGGGAATACTCGCCATAATTGATTGTAGCACACATTTGCAGTCAGAATGGCAGGTGTAGGAGAGGGTTCATGCTTCCGAGGGCAACGTTGGGGCATCGAGGAATCCAAATACATGGTTTGGCTCCTTGTCCACCATCATGAGTCAAGACTCCTGCAGAGCCAGTTCCAAGGGACGGAGTACAAGGCAGAGGCTTGGAACTGGTTAGCTCGTGACCTCACCAGTGCCACAGGCATTCCCTGATGTGGTGAGCAGGTCCGTCACTACCATGCAGACCTGAAGAGATGAAAGCAGGACCACCTGAACCAGTGGATACAGGAGGCCCGTGGGATGCAGGATGCCCCACAACTGAGTAAGTAGCCATGGAATGCAGTATGTAAGAATTGATAATGGAGTATGTATAATGGGTAGGTATGTTTCAATATCCCTTCATTTACTTTACAGCTGCAGGTGACCGTGTTACAAATCAGCAAGCCTATGCTGATAGGCTGCTAAGGTTGCGCCACCAGGCAGGTTAGTGATTATTCTGCATGTATTGTTATATAAAATATTTTTTGAGAGCATGAAAGAATGTGTTGTCGTCCAATAAAACAGCCATAGAATTGCCTGAATAGGTTCATAGGTTCATAGGTTCATACTAGGCTATCTGCCCTAGGGCATTTATAAGCCTAGCCAGAGTGTGTTTGGCTTTCACCACCCATTTTAAATTAATTTTGCTATGCCTTTTTTTGAGGTTAGTATACTGTGCCTCTGTCTAACAGTGACACAGAAGTGATAGCCGGGGTAAACCTACGATCTCCCATCCACTCATCAAGATTCCTCTTGAAGAGAGTCAATGTGGGACTCTGCCTAACCTGGACTGGGATTTTATTCCAGAGTGAAGGGAGCCTCTGGGTTATGAATCTGTCCCTCCAGCATGCCCTATTTATTTCAGTGCTGAGGTTCAAGTCTCGAGCGTAGCTCGATGGGATTTGGATTTTCTGAGGTGCAGCATGTCCATTAATTCTGGGTTGGACATGGCTTTATACGTCAGGCACAGATCGCCTCTGAGCAGGCGGTATGCCACTGAGTAGAGCTGGAGTTTCTTTAACCGGGCAGCATATGGCATCTGCTTGAGCCCTTTGATCCTCTTGGTGAGGTACTTTTGGGGTCTTTCCAGTTGCTGCAGGTGTCTGGTAAGGTACATCCCAAAGGGCATTGTACTCAATTATGGGCCTGATGAGGGATGAGTAAAGAGGTACGATGACCTCCCCTGATCTAGATGTGAATCCCTTCATGATTAGGTGGGCTATATAAAATGTTTTTCTAACCACTTTGGCCACGTGGTTGTCAAATGAGAGATTGCTATCAACTTGGGTCCCCAGTTCCCTAATGACTTTTTCTGTACTTAATGGATTACCACCTATGTGGTAATTTGTGGGCACTTTGTTTTTGCCAAAGGGGATGACTATACACTTTTTGGCATTTAGCTTGAGGCCATGGCTCTGGCACCAGTTGTCTGTTTCTATGAGGCCCTTTTGGAGGATGCTTGTGTCGGCTGGAGAGTTGATTATGGCGCCCAGTTTGCAGTCATCTGCGAACTTGGTCAGCCACAGTCCTTCCGTGTTGGCCTGTACCACCGAGAAATATATACCGAACAAGAGAGGTCCCAGGACTGAGCCTTGTGGGACGCCACTTGTAACTGGTTTGGAGTCTGACATGGCTCCAGCAATTCTAACCATGTGGGTTCTGTCCTTGAGCCAGTTTGCAACCCGTCTAGTGACATAGGCGTTTATATTTAAGCTGGTGAGCTTATCTATAATGCCCGAGTGGGGTATTGTATCGAAGGCTTTTGCGAGGTCCAGGTAGGCTGTGTGGACCACCTTCCCCTCGTCAATGGCCTTGGTGACTGTTTCAAAGAAATCGACCAGGTTTAAGAGGCAGGATCTGCCCTTAACAAAGCCAAACTGGGTAGGATCCAGTGTCTGTAGGTCCCCAATATCTTTATTTATGAGGTCCATGATGATCCTTTCCATAGCTTTGCAGACCAAGCTAGTCAGGCTTATGGGGCGATAGTTTCCAGGATCCGGATTTTAGACCTTTATTAATGACATTGCAGACTTTTCCACAGGCTCACTCCTTTATTTGTTTTAACGGTGTTTATGGCAGACATGTTCAAGACATATTATACCTTTATTAATAGGTTAGAACAATCTTTTTTCAGGCTCACTCACTTATGTTATATGAAAGTGCTTGCAATGTCAATAAGTCCTTTGTATGTACTGCCAGATAAAAACGTCAGAGAGGCAGAAAAAGAGTGCAGTAACCCATTAAGAAAGGTAACATATGTCTGGAATAATATCTCTGCAGGCACTTTCATATAACATAAGTGAGTGAGCCTGAAAAAAGATTGTTCTAACCTATTAATAAAGGTATAATATGTCTTGAACATGTCTGCCATAAACACCGTTAAAACAAATAAAGGAGTGAGCCTGTGGAAAAGCCTGCAATGTCATTAATAAAGGTCTAAAACCCAGAGTGTGTCTGTGTCACAGAGTCTGAAATGTTGTAGTACCCTTGCATTATACAAACAGTACTGTTTGAAAATGTGCTGGCAACCCAGAGTTATGCAGTCCCATATAAAGTAGGTGATGGAAGTGCTAGTAGCTGTGAAACATATATACAGTCCACAATAGTCAGTTACTGGCTGGCATGAATAAGTAAACCTAACACACATGTAGCATGTAATTATTCACCAGAAATGTGAGTGTGTATTAAGAAATGCAGGGTTCTGTACAAATCTAAGTGAAAATGTCATGTGAAAACATGACAGATATGTAGATAAAGAAATATAAATGCAAACAAGAAATATGTAGCAGTAACATCTGCATCCTGGACAGTTAGTATGTCAGATATAGGTCAGGCATATATTGAACTAGCCAAACCCATGACACAACCTAATGTATGGTGGCAAGTGTAATAATACAGGTAGGGGATATAGACTTGCAGTCACTGGGAATGTAATGTAGACTAAAAGGTCATTATAAGATGTTAACCGAGTTTTTTTTTTGTACACCCTACCGTATGTGCATAAACCATGCAATTCCATACCTCAATGGGTATATGTAACTTTAAATATTTGTTGGGACATATGTCCTATTGTTTATAAATATTTGCATTGATGTCGATGCATGTGCCCTATTCAAACACCACGTTCATGGTGGCCTGTTGCTACCAAACATGCCTGCATGCTGTTGGAATATCCACTGTCGTTCAATATATGCATGTGTTATGCTTGCTGTTCAACTGTTGGAACCTTGTTGTGTTGGGTTAATGGGAATATTATTGCATGCTGTTACAACTAATCTGGAATGCTGTTATTTATGTTGTAATTAAACACACCTAATCACAGAACGTATGGGAAGGCCGGTCCCAGCGGACCCACCTGTCCCTCCTCAGTTGGCGAGTGCACCTGGCACCAGCAGCCGGGCTCCCCTCCTCCGTTGGTCCTGTGCCACCTTCAGGTGGAAGCACTGCAGGGGATGGGGCTTGTCCCCCCCGTGCAAGCATGGGTGGAGAAGGGCCACCTGTCACCCCTCGAAGGGCCCGAGTTGTGGTGCGTAGAGAGATCCAGCGTTTAGTCCCTGATCCCCTACGCCAGCTTGAGGCGAGAGTGGCATGTCTCTCGGGTGAGCCTGCCCATCCTACTCAGCCCCCAGCACAGCTACCTTCGGGGCTGTAAAGGTGCAGTGGTAACTGCCCATGAGTGGGGATCTCAGTCCTACTGTTACCATCTGTGGGCTCATGGGCTTGCGATTTCCAAACAACCTTCCCCGTCAATTGTGTTCACCCACCCCATGTGTCAAACTATGCCCCTGTATGCATCTTGTTTGTCTTGTCTGTTTACCTCCCCAACTTACCTCCCCAAATATACTTTCATCCTCTACCTCACATTCCACTCTCACCTGAAAAAAAAAAATAAAAAAAGGGCAATCTGTTCCCACAAAAAAATTACGCCCCATACATAGCTGCCCAATTCGCACACATGTCTGCTGGACATGTAAACTGATAATTCTAATTGGCGGTACAACATATTTTGTTGTCCTCACCCCTCTCTCAGGGGTGGAAGGTTTCAAATTTCACACCAAATGTCATACATATGCACAGCTGTTGCTGGTAAAGAAATGGGCAGCTATGGACCTTCCCTACACCCATCCTGCACATCCTGAGCTGGTTTCCCTACTGTCTTTCCCTCTTTGTGCCCCCTTTTTCACCACTTTCCTATCTCCCCATTTTCTTTTCTTTAAAAGAAATTAGCACGGGGGTTAGTGGGAGTAAGCACTTTTAAGCAGTAGTAAGTGGGGGTACGCAAGTGTGAGCTTGTGTGCACTTAGCTAAGCATTGCTAAGTGTCGCGCAAACCCACACAAACCCGCTTACAATTGCTTAAAAGTCTTAGTCACTCTGTATGACAAGGCCCTTGTACTGCTCAGCAGCAAAATAAAAAATCCTTGTCAGTCTTGAACCCGGGACCTTAGACTCACCAGTCTGCATGAAGTACCACTACACCACAGCAGATATAAAATAACTTAGTGCTGAAAGCAATATATCATGCATTACCATGAGTGAATGTAAAGGGAAAATAGGAATGGCATAACACAAATCTTGTTCTGTGGGACTTAACCAGCAGGTGTTGTGGAATTGCATGACATGACTGTAAAAAGAGAATCAGCCATGCTAGTAGGGAATAAGGTCACAGTAGTACCTTACAAACCCCACACAGTATCAGAGCAGGATAAACACTGACATATTTGCATAGGTCACAGGCCAGACCTCCCAACAGGGACTGCTCTACAGTGATGATCCTGATTTGTAAACAAATATTAGCTGTGCCCCTCTGACTACCTGTGAAATGTACTAACAGTAGGCAGAAAGGTGTGGAATCTCACTTAATGACAAATGCCAATAAGTAAGAGTAGACCCTGCTTGCACGTCAGAAAAGGTGTAGTAATACATATGCTCTGAATCCCCCAAAGTCTGAACTGCAAAATGTCTGAAATATATCACAGGTATATCCCAGTTATATGTACCTTTCCCTGAGGCTGTTCAAATATACACGTGAGAGTATCTGAGGCCTGGAAGAGTCAGAAACGCACAGGCATATCAGCTTGTCTGCTGTTACACACTCTGCAAATAGCTGTAGAATGAATCCCACAAGCATGCCCTTATGTAGACGTACAACACACAAATATCAAAGGATGTAGTCATGTACTGCTAGCAACCACCTTTGACAATGCCATTGTTCAGGTGCTGAAAAGACTGCTGTGGTGCAGTCAAGGAATACTAGGCTGACCTCTGTCAACCATCTGGATATGTCCACAGGTGGAAGCTATTCAGACACACTACTAGCCTTCATAGACTTACAGGTACACAGCAACTCTGCATGTTCAGTAAGATAAACATCACATGATAATAAATAATGCACTCTGCACTTCTGCACCCCTACCCAAAAGTACTATATACCCATGTAGTCAGGCACAACCAAGGGTGTAGGTAGGCATACACAGTAGTGAAATATGTCCAGTTGTCCTGAGCAGACTGTGCTAATGTCAACACAAACAAACCACAAACTGTTCAGAAGTGAGTAACATACTAATGACAGTGTAGCAGTTCACAAACAGTGCATGTGCCTGATATTCATAATTGGTAGTACAACACACTTAGTTGTCTTCACCCCTCTCTCAGGGGTGGAAGGTTTCAAATATCCCTCCTAATGTATTGCATATGCACAGCTGTTTCTGGTAAAGAAATGGGCAGCTATGGACCCTCTCCACACCCATCCTGTACATCCCGAGCTGGTTTCCCTACTGTCTTCCCCTCTTTGTGCACCCTTTATTACCACAGTCCTATCTCCCAATTTAGTTTTCTGTCAAAGAAATGAGCACAGGGGTTAGCGGGAGTGAGCACTTGTAAACAGCAGTAAGCGGGTTTGCACCAGTGTGCGCATGTGTGCGCTTAGCGTAGCATTGCTAAGATATGATAAGCTAAGCCAAGCTTGGCTTAGTTATTGCTAAAATAAAGTAAGCTAAGCTAAGCTTAGCTTAGCATCGCTAAGCATCACGCAAACCCATGCAAACCCGCTTACAACTGCTTAAAAGTGCCTTAGTCACTCTGCATGACAAGGCCCTTGTACTGCTCAGCAGCAAAATAAAAAACCTTGCCTGTCTCGAACCTGGGACCTCGGACTCACCAGTCTGCATGAAGTACCACTACACCACAGCAAATATACAATAACATGGTGCTGAAAGAAATATAACATGCATTACAATGAGTGAATTTAAAGGGGAAAACTGGAAAGCCATAGGAATACATTGCAATAACTACTGTTGTATGCCAGTTAATTCTCTAATTGGAAAAGAAAGTACATACTCCCATGTATCCAGTGTTAGCATTAGGAAGTGTGAGTAAACCTACACACTGAGAAGAGTGTACTGGAAGAAGCAACAGTCAGGTTTCAGTACAACATGCATTTCAGTGGCTACAACCCAGCTTCAGATATGAGACATATACCAACCTTCTGACTGACACAACAGTGTCCACAGCAAACAAGCATGGTCCCCACCTTGCAAAACTGAAAGGGCTACGCCTACCTAACCTATCATTTTATAGCAGTGTCCTGAAATCAGTGAGAACTGCAATTACCACACAGCAGGCTGCATGCAATTACTAAATGGTAGGCACCAATTGATGCAGAGGCCAGCACATGCACATGTGCAGATACCTAGAAAAGCAGCCTGTATCTGCTGTCCACAAATGCAATAATATCATTGCACCAACTGGGAGAGAGAGATTGAGAGCATGAGTGAGAGAGACCGACAGACAGACAGACGGATACAAACAGGCAGTAGGAGACAGACACTGAAAAGAAAGACCCACACACAGAGGAAACCAATACCAAAAAAAAAAAAAAAAAAAAAAAAAACACACAAGAACAATCAACACCTACAACAGATGGAGGTGAGGAATACAAAGGTAAGGTATGTAACAGATATGTATTTGCTGACATCCAAGTGATGTGTCTGAAGGATACTCTACATACAATGAACCATCCATATGTGGCCGCAGTCCGTATCTATACGTACATGCACATTTGCATAGGGCAAGGGATATACTGCAACTGTTAGTGAAGGCTGGACATATGTATGTTGTTGAAGGCTGCTATGTGCACATATGTATGTAGGTTGTAGTGTGTGGCATTGCAGACAGCAAGCAGTGCCGGTATATGTCATGTGGTGATTAAATGCTGTGGGACTGAGCTACAGGCAGTGAGGCCTGCTATAGCTATACGGCCTGAGGACAGCAGAATTTATTTTGCACAACATTGTGCAATAGTATTACATAACCGTATGTCTCACAACGGTTGCATTATTGACATCCCTATTCATGACAGGTGGGTAGTATATGTGCCTATATGTGCAGCTATATGTACAGCAATGGATGTTTAGATGTATGTTTTATATATATATATATATATATATATATATATATACATGTGTGTGTGAGTGTGTGTGTGTGTGTGTATATATATATACACATATATATATATATATATATATATATATAGATGTAGATATATATATATATATATATATATATATATATATATATAGAGAGAGAGAGAGAGAGAGATACATATATATAGATATATATAGATATATAGAATTATAGATATATTATTATAGATATATACATATATACATATATACATATATAGATAGATATAGATAGAATAGACCTCACAATCCCTCTGGGCTACATGACATAGGGCCCTAATCCTTGTCACTGCACTAAACAGCACATGCTGGAGGTACAGGTTCCTATACACAAATATGCCATACTCTGGACTAAACCACCCAGCATTAACAAACAAGGCTCCTCATTAGTAGGTGTCATACATACCCTGATGAATGTTTAATCACCACATGACATATACTGGGAGTCACCTCTGTGTATCCGTTTGATGGGAGCAAGTTAATCACATTACATGTGTGGCAAAGGGCAGGGTAGCATTTGGCTAGGCTGCTCTAGGCTCAGGGCTAATAGCGTATTACCTAACTATGACACAATGCACATACACATGTACTCAGTGCAATACCTGCTATGTGAGGTGGAATGAGTGTGACACTGACTGTGTGCAAGGTCTGTAAAGGTGTGATAGCTTAGTGTGAGGTTGTGTCTGTCATGGTAGTTTGTGTCCTAGGTGTGAGGCCAGAGAAAGATTTGTTAGTTATTGGGGTGCAGACATAGTAGCATGGCATATGTTGTGATGTAGTTCCTTGTGTACGACTTTAGCAATACATGTATGCTTAGTAAGTGGTATTGCTGGTGAATCCAGCTCACATATGAACTGTTGCACTACCTGAAGCTGTAGGCCTAAACACCACAGTATGGTGTATGTTCACATTCACTGGTAACACTGTCTTGTGTGTTTCCTGTAGTCTGCACAGATTACATACCTCAGACATAGGTTTCTGTAAGTAGGGGCACACAGTACTATAAGGTACACAGGTAATGCTCATCTGTGTTGGCATACATTTGTGTGTTGTATGTATGTCTAATGTGTGTGTAATGATGCCTGTACCATGCCCACAATCACATGTGTGTTTCAGGGTATGTGTGTGTACCTAGCAACATGTATACTCTGTTACAGCAGTATGCCAGCTATATTAACAACCATGCACATATGTTAGGTAGGGGTATGGCATCAAAGACTAGTTTGGATTACTGTTAATACTGTAAATGTACATTACATTCACTGCATTGGATGACATATTTCTTCATGCATTAGCTTGATATATACCCCCGGTGCGAGGTTGTGCATTGTATCCCAAACAGTGTGCCGAGTATTGGTGTATACTGGTTTGTTGTATAGAGTGTGGCAGGCACTGTCAGACAGTTGTGGGCTGAGCACTGATATGTGGTATTGAATGTGTGTATCCTCTGATAGACAGACAGATGCTATATATGGCAGTTAAGTGATATCTGTACTTCATAATGTTAAGTGTGCCACATGACTTGCTCACACATATCTTTTAATTGTCTTCCAGGGTTATGGCTCATCAACGCAATCTGGCATATACAGCTGCAGAGGAGCAGGAAATACAGGCCAGCCTGGTGCAGCACTATAACCTGCTTTTTTCCAGGGCCAACCAGCACCAGCATGAGCGTACTGCACTGTGGCAAGATCTTGTTCGCCGGGTAAATGACATAGGCATGCATAACCGGACATATGAGCAGGTACACCATCACTGCAGTGATTTAATTAGACATGTCCGGCGGCTTGCGTCTGATATCCATAGGCAACAGCTTGCCACAGGTGGTGGGGTGCCCATACATCCCCCCCTCACCAGAGTGGAGGAGCTGCTCCTAAGCATGGTGGCTCCTGGCCTACAGCAGCAACAGCATCACACATGTGTTATCATGGAGGCCGGAGCCACCCAGCAGGATGACATGGAGTGTGCAGGTAATATGCCCTAGCTGTAGACTACCGTTACCTGTATTGTTAGAATATGCTTATGTGAGATGTGTACTGTGTGTTTAGCAGTTGTGCTGCCTCTCATGTGCAATACTGATATTTGGAATAGTATCTCCACACCTGTGACTGTTGACTGTTGTTCCACTGTAGATTAGCACATTCACGGTAGCAATGCCACAGTTGTGGCCACTGGCAAACTGTGTCATATTCTTGTAGGTCCCTCTGGTGTGACAGCAGGGCAGATGATACATGCTGGTGAGTGTGTTAACACTTTATTATTGGTAATGAAATGTGCATGTCATAGGTGAGGTGTAGGCCATGTACACGTAACACACCTACGCATAATGCATGCTGTCCATGTTTGCTGTGAGACATTAATCATCTCAGTAAAGTCAGTAGCTGCCTAAATCACATACAATGCACAGTGCAGCAGACACAATTGTGGCAACACTGTACTGCACCTTGGATATGCATAGTTGCTACAGCTGTACACAACAGAACATGTTTATCATACGCAGTACACAAAAACATGCTACATTTGGCATTACCACACACCCACTGTAAGGTCACACGTCAGTATCCCACATGTCATGCACACACACATGATGTACCTCAGGGGTAGAAGCCTATCATGGGTCTGTGCAACACTCTGCAACACATAACACAGTCATGTTAGGCAATGCTCCCTATTGGGCACCTCACACACCCATGTACAAGGTGTCTGTGCAATTGTGAACATAACCACGACACTGCAGTTCAGGTACAGCATGCTAGGCGGTGGTCTTGCACACATTAGTAGCTGTGAGTGACCACAGGATGCATGTTGATGATGGCACAGGGTACTACACCCCATCCATTTACAGTGACCACAGTACTAGTCATAGCAGTCATTGCTTTGCACCTCAATGTTGTGTGTGTGCAAACATATGCCCCTATACACAATACGCATAGCATGTTGTGTGTGTGCTTACATATGCCAGTATACACAATATGCACAGCAGTCGCCATCCAAACAAAGTGTCACATATATGTCCTGGAATGCTAGTGGGTGTATAGGTCACTTGAGACACATTGGGTATGTGTGGTGTTTAATGTTGCAGTCGTCTGGCACCGACATATCTGCAATATGTCCCACACTCACCATAACCACTGTACACTGGCCATGTCGAGCATTGGGATACCTTCACGTCAACATGCACCACTCATCCCGTGTGTGTATATATCATGCATGTGATACACCCGTGCCCACTATTATCTGCTATGGACACAGACACTGTACTCAGATATGGATATCTATGTGTCACACAGATAACACATGCGGCCATGGCATGTATACTTGTGAGTGATGGAGCACAGGGCATTGCAGAGCTGATAATACCTGCACAGCAATGTTGTGTCCATGTACACATTGTGTTCCAGGGTGTAACCAATCACTGAACAACTACACAGTTGCATCAAAGCCATGTATACTGCCATTAAATTGGGGCGTCTACACTTGCACTGTATGGTCTTGTGCAACACATATTCTGCATGCTGACACGTGTGTGGTGACTGTTTACCTTGTGATACTGACACCCACCTTCACCCACTATAGAGTATGTGTTGGACTGCTGGTGTGTGCGTGTATGTGCTGTAGTGAGGAGTGTATTAGTGTTCATGTGTACATGTGTTCATGTGTTCTTGTGTTCATGTGTGCATGTGTGCATATGTGCATGTGTTCATGTGTTCATGTGTGCATGTGTGCATGTGTTCATGTGTTCATGTGTGCATGTGTGCATGTGTGCATGTGTGCATGTGTTCAAGTGTGCATGTGTGCATGTGTGCATGTGTTCATGTGTTCATGTGTGCATGTGTGCATGTGTGCATGTGTTCATGTGTGCATGTGTGCATGTGTGCATGTGTGCATGCGTTCATGTGCAGACCGTAAAGTGTGTTTCCTGTCTTCCTCTCACAGGTGCTGAGTTAGGGGTGGCCGAATGCAGCAGGGAATCTGAAACCACTGCCACGGATAGTGCTGATGATGAGACATGTATTTTGGCACAGGAAGGTTTGACAGGGTCTGTCGTTGGTCTGCCAATTGACAATACACAGCGTTCAATCCCATCTATGCGCACACTCATACTGTCAATACATCCCTCACCACCAATGGCCATAGGCGAGGGACAGCATACAGTTGGCATTGACCAGGAGAGTGTGGTACCCATGGCACTTGCATCCCCTCACAGCAGCCATAGCCATATTCCTGGAATGGTACCACATAGGGGGAGGTCCAGGGGCTCTCGGGGGAGCACCACTGGTCGTAATGCCCCTGGCAGGCATGCCCTCACTGGTCTTACGACGTCCAGTATGTTCCAGGCTGTAATGCAGGCTCAGGTATGTATGGAATGCTACACCAGGCAGGGACTTAGGGCGCAGAGGGCACATTACACCGCTATCAATGACAGCATCCGTGACCTTTAAAACCACTGAAAAGTTAGCGACTGTTGAAATAAGAAAGAGGCTGCGAAGCCAAATGGATTTAAGCGCTTTCTTTCACTTTATTTGTCAACGTGAACTTCCTCAGAAAACCAGGATGCCTCCCAACATCCTGGTTTTAAAGACATATACAGGAAATGATGTAAATCCCAATGACAATGTTGACATCTTTAAATAATATGTTGTATATAAAAACAAATATATAGCCACACATCTTAAAAAAAATGTTTTGAATACATATTTTGATGTGATTATACATCGTTATTAAATTAGTGACACCTAAATAAAAACTGAAATTCAGTGACCTGATATCAAAACTTTTAAAATCTACCCTGACTTGCTCGTGTCAATGATTTACATATAGACTGATTAAAAGTGAAAACTACACTTGTTATTATTTCTTGTATATAAAAAACCATGATTAGCTATTATGTACAGTGAAAAAAATATTGCCACGACTTGGACCGTAAGAATTGTGATCATATGAACATTCCAAACGATCTTTCCTGCAACAATGTCAAAATACGAAACAAAAATCACATGATACCTCCCATAGTGAATTGATCATTCACTTGTGAAATCTTTTGTAAACACTATTTGAACTGGTTGAACACAATCACAATTATGCTTTTGAGATGTCACCATAACACATTAATATATATGTGTATTACACTCAATAAAAATTGACTTTCATGAGATCATAGTTGTGAATAAAGAAAAACCAACTGAATTTAATAGGCGCAGGCTTAAGGTGTGTCTTTGAATGACACGAAGATATCTACTACTCCAAATCATTATATCTGATTACTTAGATGAAACCAATGGGATTGTGTGATATTTTTTGACGATAATGTCCTTAGTGTGTAGATGTACTCATACCTAACTCCCTATTTGAACACTTCAATACACATATATATATATATATATATATATATATATGTATATATATATACATATATATATGTGTGTATACACACACACACACACGTGTATGTGCATATGCGTATACATATACACATGTGTGTGTCCTAACATGGATCATCCTGAACTTGTGGGTACTCTCCTTTTACGTCCCAAGTGTATGTGTGTGTGTGTGTCCTAGTTGAATGTTCAGATTTCATCTAGACCTGAAACAAACCCAATTTAAAAAACACCTTTCGAACATGTGAACACATGATCACAAAACTGATCTTTTGTGACTGTGCATTTCCATCTTGATGTTGAACTGATGGAATAGATTATAGGATAAATCTATTTATGTGACAGAAAACACTTGATGTTAATGGAGTCATTTAGACCTGGTGGTTCGTCTGCTCCTAGACACAACTGCCACAAAGACTCTTTTTGCTCTAACCTATTGTTCAAATCTCCCTTAAGTAGACTTTTCTCTACATGGTCTAAGACAAAGAACTCAAATTTTTTGAAATCTGGACATTCTAATGAGTGTCTAGCTAGTGAATTGTTCTTGTCTTTATTTTTTATGGCTAGAGTGTGCTCATAAATCCTGCGTTTTAACATCCTTTTGGTCTTCCCTATATAATAATTTTCACAAGTTAAACACGTAGCCAAATAGACTACGTATTCACTATTACAGTTGTAATACTTGTTTGCCCAAAAAGTTTTATTGATGTGTTTGAGTGTCACAAAAGAAGTGTTGCTTATGTGTCGACACTGTCTACAGTTTTGACACGCGAATGTTCCCTTCTTTCTGCCAATCGCCCTGATAGATTCTGTATTAGTGTCGTGTTCCATTTCTAAAATGCTCTTTATGTTTGTTACATTTTTGAATGTGAAACTTGGTTTTAAACCTATACATGACATTAATTCTCTATTTCCTATTATGATACACCAATTCCTTTCTATGATGTTTCTTATATCCCACAATTCATTAGAGATTGGAAGGGGAAATGCACTCTGAAAGTTATCCGTCGTGTTGTAAAACTTTCTATTAACCCCTATTAATACTTCATCACTGTTGCCATTCCTTTTTGTTGTCAAAATTGGTTCAGCTACCCCTTGGCGAAGCATTTTGACTTCATTCTCTAACTTTTTTAACATGTTTTTCTTATATCCTCTGTCCATGAAAAGATTCCTTAACTGTAGAATTTCTTCATTAAAAATAATGTCGTCAGATGTTAAACGACTAAGCCTTATCATCTGCCCCTTGATCACATTTCTTTTCATGTGAATGGGATGCAGACTGTCCCTGTTTTTTTAAGATGTGTGGCTATATATTTGTTTTTATATACAACATATTATTTAAAGATGTCAACATTGTCATTGGGATTTACATCATTTCCTGTATATGTCTTTAAAACCAGGATGTTGGGAGGCATCCTGGTTTTCTGAGGAAGTGGTGATTCTTGATGGTTGCGACGTTGATGCAGATGCATGCCAGCAACAGCATAGCTGGCAGTGGTCGCGGATGGACCACAGTTCACAGCCGCTCCCGTAGTGGCAGTACCAGCCCCAGGAATGCTGGGGCTGGCCTGTCCATTGACCATCCCAGTAGACCATGTGCACATGGCTCTGGCCAGTCCCAGCAGGGACATGGGTCCAGTCATCCTACCTCTGCCTCTGTGGACAGTACCCAGTCAGGGTTGGTACCTGATACTGTCTGTAGCACCCCTGCCAGGCACAGGTACTGTGTCCGTGGCCGGAGACAGTGATCTGTACAGCCTAGCTGGTACAGTCTGTGGCTGTCCCACAAACTACTGTATATGACAGCCACATGGTGGAGCTGTGTGCATGCAGACACACACACATTAACTAAACAACTAGGGCTCACACATACACACACACATTACATCAACATTGGCCCATGCTGTACTGTTGTCCCTCACACACACACACACACACACACACACACACACACACACACACACACACACACACACACAGACATGTTGATTGGTTGGGTCAATGTCAGGCTCTGGCAAACAATGAAACGCCCTGTGCATATGATGATACCAGTGTCGCCTCCTGTCATCTGTAACATTGATGGAGGAACATTCTAACATGGTGCTGATGCACAGGGTGACACTATAGCAGTGTAGCAATATTAGCAAGTTGTCAACAGGAAGGTGTAATGACATCCTTGTAGGTATATCTCAGCAGACATTATGCATCAAAGCTCTGGTTGTCAATGTAGCATTGTTTACACCACTGTTAGGTCTGAGTATGTATTATCCAGCCATGTGCCACTTGGCTGAAGTGTAATGTGTTGCCAGCATGTGTTAGTGAGTGGACAGTATGTGTGTGATGTGTGCAGTACAGATTAGCAAGTGTACATCTGTGAACATGGTAGGTGTACACTGTCTGCATGTACGTGCATAGTGGACACATGGGACGTGTGGCATACCCTGTTGTATACATTGTTAACATCTCATAGTATCTTTCAGTGGCCAGTATGCATTCTACTACAGTTTGGGTAGACGTGTGTATGACATGGGTTGACACTATGCTGTGGGTGATACTGTTAGTATCTGTCAATGATTTGCAGTCTGGTAGTATACACAACCTCAACAGCATGACTATAAGCAAGCATTGGATGATGTCCTGACGAGTAACACATAGTCGTAGGGAACTCAGTAACAGTTGGATCTTTCCAGTGCTACACTATAACACTAACCAGTGGTACTGACCACCACCCATACCTGTGACCACACCTGTTTGGCATATAGCCCCCTTATGTACATGCAAACACACTAGGGATGTGTCCATCCAACTCTGGAAATGCATGCATTGGCCTCCAATCCATTCCCTGGATGGGACGCATATCCTACACAAGGGTATCATACAGACAGATACCTGTCATCTGATACATGCTGTATAGCAGTAAGCCGACTATGGCATAGTCATCCACATGTACTATACTTACTATCCCGTCAGTACCACATAGGTGGTAGCTCTCAACATGTATGTTGGGTACCAATGTGTACATACAGCCTCATGTTATGTCATGTGTCCCTTGGTATCCACATATCCATAGGTATTGTGGAGTTCCAAGGTGTATCACATGAGACATTAGAGGCCTGGATGCATATCCACAAGGCAGTTGTACACCTATGAAGACTGTCCATTATTGGTAGTCGTTGTTGTGTATGAACATGTCTGACATATACCTCAGGCATATACCCTCACTCACACTACTCTTAAGTAACTGTCATGGGTGTGTGTGGCAGAGATGACCTTGGCCACAGATCACGACAGTAGACGACCCTGTCACATGCATACATATGTGACCTATGATCTGAGAAGCAGCGGCACAGCCTGTCAATGGCAACAAATGTATTCATGTAGTATGCAGGCTTCACACCTATATACTGATTGAGGGGACATGTACACATATATATTTGCCACGCAGATACCTGATGTGTGCAATGCACTTACTGTTGCAATCATAATATGTCATACCATAGTAAAAGCAAAACTCACACTGCATTAACCAACAGTGAGACACACACAGACAGCGTTTGTAGGGTTCAAAGCCCTACCTAACTATGTTATGATACTAGTGAGAGACACATTAGCATGGCGTGCTATTTGTTTTACTGAGTAGTTTTTTTTCTCCTGCTGTATTCATAGGGCGTGACATCATCAGTCTTTCCAAAGAAGAATGTACATCTTTTAGTGTGTTTTCCCAGTCTCCAAAAAGGGAATTCCTTTCAAAGACAATTGCACACACACACACACACACAGTCAGCTTTTGCAGAATTCAAACCCCTGTTTAACTATGCTATGATACTAGAAAGAGATGCACTAGCATGGCGCACTATTTGCTTAATTGGGCGGTTTCCCTTCTCCGTCTGTATTTCTAGGGTGGTGACATCATCAGTCTTTCCAAAGAGGAATGTATATCTTTTAGTGTGTTTTCCCAGTCTCCAAAAAGGGAACTCCTTTCAAAGACAATTACTCACATACACACACCAACAGTGTTTACAGGATTCAAACCCCTATCTAACTATGTTATGATACTAGTGAAAGACACATTAGCACGGCACGCTATTTGCTTTACTGGATGGTTTTTCCTTCTCCTGCTGTATTCATAGGGTGTGACATCATCAGTCTTTCCAAAGAGGAATGTACATCTTTTAGTGTGTTTTCCCAGGCTCCAAAAAAGGGCACTCTTTTCAAAGCCAATTGCACACATGCACACACAGTCAGTGTTTGCAGGATTCAAACCCCTACCTAACTATGTTATGATATTAGAGAAAGAGACACATTAGCACAGTGCACTATTTGCTCTATTGGGTGATTTCCTTTCTCTGTCTGTATTTCTAGGGTGGTGACATCATCAGTCTTTTCAAAGAGGAATGGACATCTTTTAGTGTGTTTCCCCAGTCTCCAAAATGGCACTCCTTCCAAAGCCAATTGCATACTTACACACACCACCCACACAGTCAGCGTTTACAGGATTCAAACCCCTATCTAACTATGTTATGATACTAGTAAGAGCCGCATTAGCACAGTGCGCTATTTGCTCTAGTGGGTGGCTTTTCTTCTCCTGCTGTATTTCTAGGATGGTAACATCATCAGACTGGACATGGTAATGTGTGTACACTTTGTTTTATGCCATTCCAGGAATGGTCCATGTGGGTCATCAGGTGTCAACAGCTTGAACAGGAACTCATAATCCTTACCTTGTGTCATCTATCTGTGAACGCGTTGACATTCCTTCATATGTCAACATATATTTATGCACAGCTTGTTAGTTTTGTGGGTACTACATGTGTCCAGGATGTTGATAAAGGGCTATTCATAGTGCATGTGAGACATGTGTAGCTGTGTTCAGTGATGTATGTCCTGGGTGGCTGCCTTGCAAACAGTCTAGCATGTTTGTGAACCATGATCCGCACATGAACATACCACAGTTAGTAAAGTTGTGTGTATGTCAACTTCCAATAGCTCGGTTTATGACTTCAAATATGATGGACTCCATGGCCTTGCAGATCAGACTTCATAGGCGTACTGGACTATACTTCCCATGGTATGTTGTGCACCAACACTTGTGTGGAGTGCCATATGTTGCTTTAACACATTCAACGGTTCCACATCCTGTGTGTGTGTGGGGGGGCTCAGCTGACTGTTCAGGTGCAGGATCTGTTTCTTCTGTAGTTTATACATGACACATATTGGGAATCAATGTAGTCCACTTGATGCCATGCTTTTGGCATTGGGGATAGCTGTTCATCCATTCTACATGTGATATCTCCTGGTATGATGATATGGACTATCGTCAGTGGGAGGTGGGTATGTATACATGGGCCTGTCTGTCAGGATGTCGGCATTGTCAATCAGGTACAGTTGGCCCTGACACATGACATATATGTGTGCACATTGCTATATATGACATAGCTGTCGGAGGTGTAATGATTCAGTCTGGACTCCTTCTCAGCTACTCTTTACAGAACACCAATGAACCTGAGCACTAATCCCTGTTATACTCTTTTGCACACTTAACACCGTACTGTTCCTTTGTGATCTGGCTACAGAGTATGTCATCATGATATCCCGGCATGTCCAGGGGTCGGCTTTGTGTGTAGTCTCCAGTCCAGCTGGTGAATATTGTGATGTAGACACAATCTCACATCTGCCTCATGTACACAGACAACACTCTCCTCCCCCTGACAAACACAGATATATGTGTGAGATGCACCTATAGAGACATACAGGGTGCTGAACTCTCTCGACCCATGACTGACGCAGTCTATCAGGTGGTGAAGGTAACCACACACACCACATATCAGTCTCACATATCCTCTGGCGACAGCACTCAAACCACATTATCACACATACACATACTCGGATGCTGTAAATGAACTCTGCCTAGGCAGCAGAGACCTCCACAGCAGGCACACACACAACTGCTACCCCACTACAATACCCACATCTCACATAGTTCACAATGTCAGTGTGCCACACTGTCACTGCCCTTCGGGCTACATAACACACCTAATACACTTGTGATAGGCGACACTTATTGTCAGACACACTGACGTACCACTTACCAGCCCATACAAGGGAATAGTCCCTTTGTGCTGTCTGTCAGGTGCCAGGATCTGCCACATAACACATGCAGTCAGGTCACTCCAAAGCAAGTACAGGACTGGCACCATCATTGTTTATGCTGGTGTGTAAAAACTCTGACGTTACTCCCTGGACCACATGACATGGTACATGGAGGAACACTGTGATCATGTAGCCCAGGCCAGTATGACCCTGACCTTGTCTAGCATCTTACACCCACCAAGTATGATGTCACAGTATACAGACAAACATATCACGTTTAACAGTTGGCTAACTAATTGGTGTCATTCATAGGGGATACAGTGTCTGTCAGCCTGTAGTGACATGCTCGACATGCCACGTAGCTTCACTATGGACAGCTTGCACCTGTCACCCTTGGACCTTCAAATGCTGGCTAAGGCTCTTGCTACCACCATAGTGCATTTGTTGAGCAGGGCTCAAAAGACAAACCCACCTCCATAGACATTACAGGTTAAATGACACTAAGGGTAATGTTGCTCAACACCAGATGTGTTACCCTCATATTGCGTCCACTCAGGTCTCCAGTCATTATGGAGGATAGTGATATCTGTGCACTAACAGACACCTGGTTCAGGCTCACATATGCACACCAGCACTACCAGGTTATGTTTCATACCATGCTTTCTGACCACAGTACTTGGAACGGACAACACAACTAGGGGGTGTATCCATATACATCACAGATACACACACCTCCGGGTTAGTAGCACTGCACTTAGCATCACAGACCATACATATACAACTACCATTGTGCAAAACTGCCTTTCAGTTTGTTGCCTGCTACAGACCACCCTCCGATACTCAGGAACCACACTCGGCTTTCCTGGGAACAGTGGAGAATATGAAGGTCTCCACAAACACCATTATATTGTGTGACTTCAGATACACAAATATTGACTGGGGATACTACTCAAGCCCCAACACCCTCTCCCTACAGTCGCTACAATTTGTAAATTCATATGCTATGGCACAACCAGTCACCACAGCCACAAGGGGGAATACATATTGGACCTGATCATCACCAACATGGGGACTCTGTGTTCCACACCAGCAATATACCCCTCATTGGTAAGGTCAGAACATACATATATCTCACTGGAAATACATATACACTCCACACACCCATCCTGGGTAATCTTGGTGAACTTCTCATGAGCCAATGTCTCACTTCACCAAAGCAAGGTGGTATCCTTCAGAGATCCTGAGACAGTGGCAAATACGGCTCCGACTGCTGAATCCTTTACATACAAATTCTATGGACACCTAGTGGATTGCATGGATTGTGTTATCCCAAATAACAACAGGACTCACTCCTCCAATGGCAGGGAACCTGTCTGGTAGACTCCAGCCATTAATAATCTGTACAACATCAGGAGGAAGCTACTACATTATAGAGCACAATCACAGATGGGGAAAGCATCTGTGATCTGTACTAGCAGACAGCTATGATCACTCATGTACTTATCTCAGGGCTGCTTCTCACGGACAATTGCACCAGACACGTAGAACTATCACAAGGCCTTCTTCAGTTATGTCAGGAACCTGGGTGGACACTCACTGATATGCTGTGAGTTACTGCATACTGACAAAACTTACCCTGAACCCACTGGCATAGCCAACATCCTGGCAAATAGGTTCAGTGCAGATGTCTCCCCCCATCCCCCCTAGGGAGCAACTATCCATCCCAACAGAGTGTAACCTCCCTGACATCACACAGTAACAGGTGAGTGCTGTCCTCCCCAAAGCATACATTACAGTATCAATGGGACCAGATGGTGTCCTGGCCTGCATCTTACACAAGCTTCATGACAGACGTAACCCTCTCATTACATCACTGTGCAATATCAGAGTTACTACAGGTTATGTACCCATGGAATGGCATACAGCGACAGTGGTCCCACTCCACAGAGTTGGTGCCACAACAGACCACAGACAATATTGCCCTATAAGCCTAACTAGCCTGTTCTGCGAAGCTATGGTGCGTATTGTCATGGGACGCTTACACATAGACACTGGGAACCTACAGACACTGTGTCCTACACATTTCAGTGTTGTTGTGGGCAGATCTTGCATCTTGAACATGTTTGTGTCCTTTAGACGGTTAACAGGCCATCGACATAGGGACAGTTGTACATGCAGCCTACCTGAACCTTGCAAAACTCTTCTGCACAATAACCCACTGGGCCATTATGCATAGGCTCACCAGCATCGATATGGACACATATCTCACATGATGGATTGCTACCTGGATCAGGGATAGCACACACATGGTCAGAATTGCAGGTGCCATGTCTGACTATACACCAGTTACACGTGGCATCCCACACGGCTCGGTCCTGGGACCCCTCTTGTTCAGTATATATTTGTCTGACATACAGGCTACCACAGGGGGAATATGGCTGATCTTGTTCGCACTTAACTGCAAAGTGGGTGCCATAATCAACTCTCCAGCTGCCACATGCATACTCCAACAGGGTCTCACAGAGATGGATGACTGGTGCCTGAGCCATGGCCTACAGCTAAATGCCATTAGTTGCATAGTCATCCCCTTTGGGAATAACAACATGCCCACACATTACCACATTGGTAGTACTCCAATACATACAGTAGGAGTTGTTAGGTGATTGGTGACATGACTTGTTTGTACTGTTGCCTTTGACATTCACGCTGCCAAAGTGGTTGGACAGACCTTCTATATAGGCCACCTTATCCCATGTGGTTTCACATCTAGATCAAGTGAGGTCATTGTGCCCTTATACTCATCACAACCATGCTTGGTTACAATGCCACCTTTGGGGTGTACCTTACCCAACACCTGCAGCAACTGTACTGGCCACAGAAGTTCTTCATCAAGCAGATGTAGGGACTCACACGGATGACCTGCACAGTTCGGATGCAGTAAGTCCAGCTCTACTCAGTGGCTTACCACCTACTCGGATATGATGTGTGCCTGTTGTTTACAGTAATACCCAACCCAGAATTACTAGACATGCTCCACCTCAGTATATCCGACTCCCTTGTAGCTACACACTCCAGGGACATATACCTCAGCACAGATGTTATTAGGACATGTTGGAGGGACAGATTCTTATCCCAGGGCCTGCACTCACTCTGGATTGTGATCACAGTTTCACATAGGCAGAGCCACCCACTGACCACCTACAGGGGATATCTTGACAGCTGTATGGGTGATCGTATGTTTACCCCTGGGATATCTTCTGTGTCCCTGCTAGACAGAGGCACACTAGCCTAATTGTACATGGGCTATCTTGTGTGACCTACTATTCACTGGCACAGTGTAGTAATCTGACAGGGTTGCAAAAGCCAAACACACTCTGGCTAGGCTTGTACATGCCCTAGGGCAGATAGCCTGGTATCGACCTCTGAACCGATGCTTATGTTCGGGATGCACAATATTTATTGCTGATACTGTTTGCAGGTCTTTATCGTCTTTACTTTCCCAGTTTCTATGAACAACTTAGGTATCTGCAGAACATGTTTGATCATGACAGGGTTCCACTATATTATATATGTGTCTGTTGTCATGTAACTGTGTGCGCAGGGTGAATTTCTGGATAGTGTGAGGTTTCTGGGTTAACACATGCAACTGCCAGGTATGTGTGGCCCACTGCTGTACTCAGACATGGCCTAAGTGTGTGAGCATGCCCAGTTCAGGCTTTCCATGTTTTGTTGCCTGACATATGTCTCATTTATTCAAGTGTGTGAGCATGCCCAGTGTGACCTTTCAATATGTTGCAATCTGAAGTACACTACATTTGTGGATATGTGTGAACATGACCAATATTAACATTTATACTGTGTGTGTTGGAAGTCAAGTTCTGTTCTTACTGCAGGACTCACCTTTGTGTCATAACTCAACAGGGATTATGCTGTGCCTGCAGGGTTTCCAGGAGATACTTTGCATATACTTATCAACATTCCTTCATACTGGCTGATCACTGCAATACTGTCATGGTTTAGTGGTTCAGTGCTTTGCCTATAGTGTGCAGTATCCTGGGTTCGAGGCCCATCACTTTTTCATACTGAGCAGACCAGACTGCTTAAGGGCCAGTTAAGCAAATATGAGCATGTTGGCTTTTGTTCAGCTATGCCCTACTTAGACCAGGCTTGTCCGACATTGCTGTATATTCACCAACTTTGCTGGACATTGCCCAATATTACTCAACATTGACCACAGTTGTACTAGTTGGTGTGTGCGATTCTGTTTGCATATAATACATGGTGGTAAATGCTGTTTAGCACTGCCTTAAATTGCTTAACACATGGCAATCATACCTCAGGTGGTGCTGCAGGGCTCCCTATGTCAGATGCACATACTACACTCCCTGTACATGTTTGAAAGCAGGTAGTGTCAACTTAGGCACCCCTTTTACTATATGTGCGAGTCAGAGAAAGGTATCATTTCCGGAGTTCCTACTGAGCCAGTGTATGTGCTATGCGTTGCCTCTTTGCCAAGGCCAAAGCATACTGGGCATGCCTTCTTCTGCCTACTGGGGCAGGCTCAGGTTGTTCCTCCTCCGAGTCATGCTCTGCCTGTGATGACCTTGGCAATGGTGGGGGGCTGTTTGGCCCAGGCCTATGCTGGTTCTGCTGCAGCTGTTTTCGCAGGATCATATTATGTAGCATAGCACATACCATGACAATTTGGGTACATGTAGTTGGTGAGTACTGCAAGGCTCCACCAGATGTGTCCAGGCACTGGAACTGTGACTTGAGCAGCCCAAACACACGCTAGATTACATTTCGTGTTTGTGCGTGCGCCTCATTATGACGTTCCTGTTCAGGTGTGTGTGCATTTCTGATCAGTGTCATCAGCCACGGCTCCAGTGCATAGCCAGCATCCCCCACTAGGTGACCATGTGGGATGTCCCCATTGGAAAATGTCTGGTACAGCTGCATCAGATGCCAGATATGGGAATCATGGTAGCTTCCAGGGCAGCCAGCACACACATTCAGTATTATGCCCTGGGCATCACACACGACCTGGCAGTTGATGGAGGGGAAGCCCTTGTGGTTGAAGTAGACCCAGATGCTGATGCCTGTGATATCCCCATCATATCACCAGTTGGTCTCTGGAAGGTACCTGTTGCTAATATTCTTAGGCCAACACATACCTTGGTTTCCACTGGGATGGGTTCCCCTCTGTTGGTTCTGTGTGTGAGGCATGGCCTGCACAGCGCAACAATTTGCTGTAGGAGGTCTCTGTCCACTCTATAGCGCTCCACTATCTCCAGCTCATGTAGCCCCTGGTAGGTTACCCTGGGCCTGTACACTCTTCTCCGTCTCCTCACTGTGGGTTGTCCAGCAGCATTTCCATTGTCACCACCCTCAGCATGTTGCATATGTCGCCTTATAACAGCAATGGCAGCCCCTAACATTTATTTGTCCCAGTAAAGCTTTTTCATTTTTCACTTCTATTAGCTTACTGCAGCGTCTCTTGTGAGAAACATAATGGACTGTTGTTTGCAGAGTTTTAAGTGCTAGGCTGGGCTGCGCTAGTGTACTGCCTGTGTAATTGCCAGATTCTGATTGTTTTCACCTGCTAGCTCTGCTAGTACTCCCTGGTAGCTTCCTACTATTTGTTGTGCTTCCTATTTCCTTTCTGTTTCCTCGGGGGAGCAGCGCTGCGCACACAAGTGCAAACACACTCACAGCAGCTCACACGCGTGCACATATGCTTACATGGACTACAACTTGCTTATTTGGGTTAAACCACATGCACACCAGCACAAACGTGCTTACAACACATTAAACTGCCTTATGCATGCTTATTCCAGCTTATACGCGCGCACACTCACGCTTACACGCGTGCACACCTTCTTACTCGGGTTTACAGGCACTCACACTCGCGCATACACGCTCAGCAAGACACTTTAGTGTTATTCATGGCATACACCTTCCATTTCTTGCCTTTACCTAGCCTACCTGTTGACACACCTCTTTCAGTGATGTGTAAATGACAGCTGACACATACTACTCTGCTCCAATGAGCTTCCCTTCTTTCATACATACCCCACTCATGATGTCACCTATCTTCTACTCTGTTACTCCCCTTATCCTACTCCTACACTCCACTGACTGTGCTCATTTGCTATGTAAACCTGTGATTCACTATCCTAACCCTCCTTTGCATAGGATTGCCTACTAATGCTTGGTTACATCTCTTAGACTGTGCTTCCCCCCTTAGCAACCTCTACTTGGTGGCCATGCTGTCATCAGCCTGCCATTCCCTTGCATTGTAAATTAACAATTTAAATAAAATCCACATTTGTGGGTTTAAATTTTTATTTTTCTGGTTTTTAGAGTGCAGCCCATTTGCGCGGCGCTGCGCTATGCTTAAACATCGGAAATCGGAGAAAAAAAAATAATTATTTTTATTTTCATATTGCATCAGGAAACATTGCCAATGGCCATATATTTGGCCATTGGCATGCTTCCTCTACTGAATGCAACCTTTATTTGAAGCTGTCATGGCTCCGTTTTGCTATTTGCAGAACAGTATTCAGTTGTCAACTGAGTACATTTCTACAAATAACACTGCTCTTACCTGGACAGATTTGGGTTTCCTGTATCGCAAATCTACCTCATTTGCATGCCTTTCAGCTGCAATTGAGGTAATTTACATGACCCGGCCCTGTCCGTGTAAGAGCCGTTTTAGGAGCTCTCTTGCATGCCCCTGCAGGCTGTTCCTGGATCTCTTTTTGGACATGATGGCTGCATGGAGTCTTACTCTACTCTTAGATTCCATGTAGGCCATCGTGAATCCGGCCCACTGTCTAAGTGTATTATTTTACTAACAAGTTCATAAAATCAATATTATATTAGATTAAACATAAATACTACAATACCAAAAAATATGAATGATTATTTTATTAAAATGTACACATAGGTATTCCAGTAAATAAAACATCGAATAAGCTATAAAACACAGTACGTATCATTCTATAGTAATATCAAGCACTGAGTTGTGATTAATATTGTCTTTACCAACAGATGGTGCCATATCAGTTGTTCAGTTTTTGCCTTCATGATCAAATAACAGTGTTTGTATGTAAAACCAGCATTGCCCATTTTTTACTGTAGTTTATTATTTAAATAGTCTCTTTAGTATATTTTTGAATGCATTTATTTGCTTTCATGCTTGCTTATTTAATTATTTGTTTATTGTTGGTCAGTTTTGTTTACCTAAGCATAACATATTTCCATGAGATGCCTGAAGTGATAATCTTCTCAACAGATTATAGTTTTTTTAAAACAATGTACAGCAAATTAGATTAGCTATTATCATTCAGCATCTGTGAAAAGGTAAACCCTTTCCAGCCTGCACAGATTTATCTTTAGAATCCTTTAGACTACTAAAACGTGTTTAAAATGTCAAGATAAAAAGGTATAAGCCAAGCAAATATAAATGCCATGTGCACAGTAATTACTATTAAACAAGTAAAAATAGCACTGCTGCAAAGGAAAAGCTTTTCTTTACAGTGATTATATTCAATAAATTCAAAGTCTGTATATGAGTAAACATGTTAAATAAATGAATAAATATATTATATTACAAAAATACAAATGTATGTTTTTCTTTTAATTTTCACAAATGTTTATATTTTGAAAACTATTGTAACTATACACATAAGGTATGATTCATAGATATGGGATGGGGTACACAGATGTGACTGTGCAATGTAGCATTATTATTTCTAGTGAGTGTCCAGTAAGCTAACAGTTTTCACAAATACTGAAGAACAGCATTTAAGAAAAGCATATGTAACTCAGCAGCAACGAGTGCCATGGTATGCAATATATATGCAAACAAGTCTAGAATCCAGAATAAGTGACAGTAAGTTCAGAGAAATGGCAATAGTGCAACAAAACTGCCCCAGGTGTAACACAACAGTGTAGTGGAGCACAACTATTAACAGCATTCAGCAGGAATTGCTGTGCATATATTTATCAATGGGACAGCAGGAGACACATGAATGGTCATGCACAAGGATGATCTATGTGCTGGAATTTCTGACACCACTGTCTTATAATGAGTTCCCTAATGGGTGGCCACAGCATCCTTCAGCACCAAAGCATTGGCTACTAAAGGAAAGGCAAAGGGATATTTGGTCTAAGGCCTTATCGAAATGTTGTGATATTAATCTGATGAGTTGATTAGGTATATGACCAGAGAAGCAGAGAGTGACTAAATATGGTGAGAAGATTAAACATAAAAGTGTTTTTCCTGTATGCGGCTGCAACAGTGATAAACATAAGAGTATGGAGGCTCAGTGTAGGAAAAGATAGCACGTATACCATAGTATATTCCTAGTTATACTAGGAATGGATCTGAGTAGGACATGTTTATTAATTGAAGGAGTTCAAGAAGGCCTGGATGGAGGGGATGAGGTCCAAAAGAAGTTCTAAGCAAGGTGTTACAGAGAATTAACGTTTTATAAGGAATACAGCAGAGAACTTACAAAACTAATATACTTTGTTGGACTTGGCTTGACTGAAGGATTAAGGGGCTTTTATAGGGAATTGTACATATAAATGAACTCCAGAAGTGGAGACAGTACTATATCAGGACATCTTGAAGGTGTTCAATTCACAGATGGCAACAGTAAGAATAAATGTGACATTGTAGACTCAATGTACAGATGACAAAGTGGAAGTTGGTATCTTTCATGTTGTAATATTTCTTAAGCTTTGACAAAAACAGGTACAGTTAATTTAACCTAAATTCAAAAGAAGCAAGTAGGTTTTGTTAAAAAGACAGCAGTAAACAGTTAATTGGTATATGTTAGTTATGTATATGGGTATAAGAAAAGTTAAAGCAGATAGATGTACAGACTGTGTTATCTGGTTTTAAAAAAAAGAATGACTTAGTGGTCCGGGATTTTTTTAAGAGAGATGTTAGAGGACATAGGAGTGAGGGGCAGATTTGTTTGGAGATGCTAGAGTATGCAGGAGTGGAGGACAGAGTTGGTTGATACGCACAGGCACTGTATAGGCATCAGGCCATGGAAGCTTGAAAAATGGGGTGGTGTAATAAGAGATGAAAAGTATATGGTCACAAGGCACTTTCACCAGGATTATTTTTGCTAGTGGTAAGGACTCAGAAAAGCAAGGGAAATAGAAGAGATGCCCTTTATTTGTTAATGAATATGTGTTTTAATAGAGCTGTGAAATAATATTTGAAGATTGTGAAGATGGAATTTAAGTGATTCAGAATTAATCAAGCTTAAAGAATAATGTAAGTAGAATTATAGTGGTAAGGCTGGAAGAGGGGTTGGAAGAGGAGAAAAGATGTGGTGTATCTAGCTTTGGAGTTGTGGGAAAAGCTCATCTCAACAAGGAAAGCAAGCATGAGGAGGTTAAAGTGAGACTTTGAAGAGGAATTCAAGGAATAGAAAGATAAGGTGAGTTGCTGAGTCAAAGGCTAGAGATAATCTGAGTCATGGCGGTTCCAAAAGTGATATACTTTGTTAGGTTAGGTACCTGACAAAGAGCTTGGAGGAAAAAGGAATACAGGTAGTACTACATTTTTGGCAATCAAGGAATGTCAGAGCAAAAAGCTGTGGATATAGACTAGACGAAAGCTGAGAAATAATAAACTTAAGAGAATGTGTCAATGTGACTGGGTAAATACTTAGAAAAAGCTGGCAGGTGAATAGCAAGAGGAACTAATAAAGGATTGTGCTACAGTGATACAGGATATAGAGAAGGGGATTAGAACAGTGAGAAGAAAGGTGCAATAGTTAGGAAATAAGCAGAAGGAGAGAGAAACAGGAGGCAGGACGCTGGGAGTCAGACTGGAGTGTTAACAAGTAGATAATATGGCACATTAAGGCATGGAGAGATAACAGGATTGGAAAAATGAGGCAACTTTTCAAAAAAAATTGAGGAGGCACGGAGAGAAAAGAAAGGAGGAAGAAGTGTTAAAAGTTATTATACCTGGAGACAGCAAATTGGCAGAAGTGATTAGAGTTGCAGGGGATGGTAAAGAAAAAATAATAAAGCAGGCTGGTGAAGGGACCAGTTGCAGAAGAGGAAAGGCTTCAGATAAGTTGGAGAAAATGATGAAAGGGTAAAATTAGTGAAATGCTATATAGAGAGGTGTTGGGGGAGGTACACAGAGAGGATGAAGGGATTAAAAAGGAAATGGGAGGAGTAGATAGGAGATTAGTGGAGAATGCAAGAAGAGAAGTAATAGAAAACTAAAGGACATAATGTTGAATGTAATTGGAAGTATCTTATTTAAATATATTGTTTTATTGCTTAATTGTTTAATTGTGTAATGGGGGAGGGATTTTTTGTATATAGGAAGGCTGTATTTTTTAAAGTTTTTACTCCTGAAAGGCTTTTTTGAGCCAAGGCGCTAGAGTTTTAAAAGTGACTGTTATTAAAGCTGGAAATGTGGTCATTGGTTTATTGTGGTTATGTTCTTCAGTTTATGTGTGCTTTTGCCTATTTGTTGTTTATACAACTGGGAACATGGCCAGTGATCCGGCTTTTAATTTACCAAGACCTTTTAGAGAAACAAGTGTGGATCCCTCCCAGAAGACCATGGACTGTTTTCTTTGAGATCGTTGGAATAATGTATCTAGTGGAGAGGTGCTACCATCTACATGGGAATGTTTTTTAGAAGAAACTCGGACAAACAGAATATCTAATCCTTTTACTATTATTGGTAAGCACCCCACTAGAACTAAGTCTCCAGAAGCTTTAACACTTTTTTCTACATGGGAACAGCTATTAGGGAAAGAGACTACAGTATATTATAATATGCTTAGTTTGCAATGATATGTGGATCTGGATATCACTCCACAGGGACTTAGAGCTTTAAGTTTCCTTCAGCTCCTTTTGATACAGCAGACCAAGAGGAAAATAAATTTGAATCTAGGTGGGTAGCTGCTGCTCATCTATGTGCCATGGACTGGCTTAACATTCTAATAGAGTGGGACAGTATTAAGTTAAATAAGGTAAAAATGGAAATTTCCACAGTATGTTCCTCATTGGCAGCAGCATTAACTACCCTAGATTTACAGAACTGTCTCAAAGACATTAATAGTAAGTTAATCACTTTAGAAAAAGATTTGCTGGAACATAAAAAACATAAGTTGCATAGAGATCTGCACGATTATGAGAATCGTTCTGCCTTCCTCTGGTCCTTCAATCAGAAGAAAAGATGCTCTACTGTGCAATTTCATCATCAGAAGGAAATCGTAGTTGGAATGGCAGGGTTTCAGCTTTGACAGAAGCCCAAAGAAGTGACAATTATTCCGACAGAGAGCATGACTACCCTTCTCTTCCCAGAGCCTGTAATGGACAAATTTTGTAACACAGAGCGAAAATGAAACAGGTCATATAATGACAATTACAAAGAAGGACAGCAACATTTTCAGGGTAAGAGGACAAGATGGTATTTATTGGAACAATATCAGTTTATCACAATGATTAGTTGTTAATTTGTCTAATAGTAATTTAAGTGAAGCTTTGGTATCTGCATTACATTGTGGTTTGAAGTTCATTCCAATGGTACTTCCTAGACTGCATGAATTGAAAATTGAAGCATTTCGACTGACAAGGAAGTTACATCTGAGAGACTATTTTAAGACAAGAAATGATGTAGAAAGTAATCAACAAATGATTGAAAGTAGTATTGACTCTGAGTTTGGTGGAGATGATTCTTTAACTGATACATTTTTTTCATGTGCTTCAAGTATGAATAATGAATGTAACACATATCACTGTTTGAATACAACTTGTATATAAAAGTAGCTTTATACATCCATTTAGACACATAGGTATACAAAAATTTCAAGCTATGATTATTTATGAGATAGAAAAAGCATTTTCTAATTTTATGGTGAACAAAAATGTAGTATGCTATAATTTAACTCAAAATGAATAGCAAGCTTTGAAAAAATTTGGAAATCAAAGGAAATTAATTATAAAACCCGTTGACAAGGGTAGTAAGATCGATATAATGCATGTTTCATAATATGTAAATATGTGTCATGAATTGTTGAATGATGAAAATTTTACAAAGTTGTGAATATACAAGATTATAAAGAAGTGTTAGAACAGTTCCAGCATTTATTAAATAAAGGGCTTAGGTTAGGATATTTTTCCAAAGTAGATGGTGAAAAGAAGTTTTGTACTGAGGGATGTAAAATGACTCATTTCTACTGTCTCCCTAAGATTCATAAGAATATACAAAATCCACCTGGTAGACCAATTGTGGCAGCTTGTCAGTATTTCTTACGTAACATCAGATTACTTTTACATAAATATTTATTAGACGCTGTAGTTAGATTGCCATCTTATATTAAAGATTCCTTTGATTTTTTACAAAAAATAGCAGGCATCCAATGGGAAAGCAATATGTATTGGGTCACCATAGATGTGAAAAGCTTGTATATAAACATATCTCATAATTTTGGATTGGAAGCATTAAATTTGTTCTTAGGAGACAGTCTTATGGCTTGCTATATTTAGTGCATTTTAGCTTAACACATTACTTTTTTTAATGTAATAAGATTATTTACCAGCAATTACAAGGTACGCCTATGGGAGTTCCTTTTGCCCCCATGTATGCCAACCTATTTATGGGTTTATTTGAAAGATAATGCATCTGTAAGCATGAATTTTTATGTAAATCTGTTGTTAGATACTACAGATTTATAGATGACTTGTTTTTCCTCTATAAAGTAGGGTTGGAAAATGTGGAACATTTTATAGAGGATATACAAATAAATAGGTGTGGCATTAAATTTGATGGGCTACAATGTGGGACCAATATAGTTTTTTTAGATATTTCTCTGCATGGTAGTGATAATAGACTTATACAAACTAGTGCGAATAGGAAGTTTGATGAAGTTAATCAGTTTTTGAATGCAAATAGTTGCCACCCACCGCACACAATTAAAGCCCTCCCTTATGGGGAGTTTCTACATATCTCTCGCTTATGTAATGATAAAAATGTTTTGAGAGAAGAGTGGAAGAAAACTGTAGATATACTTCTTAAAAGGGGCTATAGTAAAGAGCTAATAGAAGAAGCATTGGAAAGTGCTCATTAAAAGCTAGAACACCAATTTAAGGTAGCTGGTATTACTAGCTATATAAATTATAAGAATGAGAAAAATAAAAATTTATTCATAGTTACTACTTACAATATTCTTAGTGAAAAAGTTAGAAAAGTTATATTACTGGGACTTTTTATAGAAACATAGACATTTACAAAAATTAATTGAAAGAGTCCCAATGTTTTCCTAGAAGAGAGGATGAAATATTAGGGCTATAGTAATTTATAGTAGATTTGAACAACTGGTAGATAGTTTAGTAAAGCAACTTGATATTATGGGCACTTTTCCTTGCAATAAATGTATTAATTGTGATTTTATTGTGCAGTTATTTGATAGAATTAATGGGATTTTCTTCAAACCCATGGGCAAATACTGCTGCCAGACACAAAGTGTAATTTGTGCTCTAAAAATGTGGTTGTGGCTTATTTTATATTGGAGAGACTAAAAGGGCCTTGACACTTCGATTGCATAAACATTTGAGAGACATCAAGAATGGTAAAGATGAAAGCCCTTTAGCAAAATATTTTAAATATCATCATGGTTGCAGCCCAGATAGCCTACAAGGGACAGTTTTGGAGAAGGTGGATGGAGAGCTGTTTGATTATGATATTAAACAGAAATTATTGTATAAGGAGAGTTTGTTTATTTTAAAATTTTCAACATTGTCCCCCGCGAGACTTAATGTTGAATGTAATTGGAAGTATCTTATTTAAATGTATTATTTTATTGCTTAATTGTTTAATTGTGTAATAGTGGAGGTATTTTTTTGTATATAAGAAGGCTGTATTTTTTAAAGTTTTTAGTCCTGGAAGTCTTTTTTGAGCCGAGGCACTAGAGTTTTACAAAGTGACTGTTATTAAAGCTGGAAGTGTGGTCATTGGTTTATTGTGGTTCTGTTCCTCAGTTTATCTGTGCTTTTGCTTATTCATTGTTTATACAAGTGGGAACATGGCCAGTGATCCAGCTTTTAATTTGCCAAGACCTTTTAGAGAAACAAGTGTGGATCCCTCCCAGCGGACCATGGACTGTTTTCTTTGAGATCGTCGGAATAATGTATCTAGTGGAGAGGTGCTACCATCTACATGGGAACGTTTTTTAAAAGAAACTTGGACAAACAGAATATCTAATCCTTTTACTATGATTGGTAAGCACCCCACTAGAACTATGTCTCCAGAAGCTTTAACACTTTTTTCTATGTTGGAACAGCTATTAGGGAAAGAGACTAGAGTGTATTATAATATGCTTAGTTTGCAATGATATGTGGATCTGGATATCACTCCACAGGGACTTAGAGCTTTAAGTTTCCTTCAGCTCCTTTTGATACAGCAGACCAAGAGGAAAATAAATTTGAATCTAGGTGGGTAGCTGCTGCTCATCTATGTGCCATGGACTGGCTTAACATTCTAATAGAGAGGGACAGTATTAAGTTAAATAAGGTAAAAATGGAAATTTCCACGGTATGTTCCTCATTGGCAGCAGCATTAACTACCCTAGATTTACAGAACTGTCTCAAAGACATTAATAGTAAGCTAATCACTTTAGAAAAAGATTTGCTGGAACATAAAAAAACATAAGTTGCATAGAGATCTGCATGATTATGAGAATGGTTCTGCCTTCCTCTGGTCCTTCAATCAGAAGAAAAGATGCTCTACTGTGCAATTTCATCATCAGAAGGAAATCGTAGTTGGAATGGCAGGGTTTCAGCTTTGACAGAAGCCCAAAGAAGTGACAATTATTCCGACAGAGAGCATGACTACCCTTCTCTTCCCAGAGCCTGTAATGGACAATATATGCAAGAAACATTTTGTAACACAGAGCGAAAATGAAGCAGGTCATATAATGACAATTACAGAGAAGGACAGCAGCATTTTCAGGGTAAAAGGACAAGATGGTATTTATTGGAACAATATCAGTTTATCACAATGATTAGTTGTTAATTTGTCTAATAGTAATTTAAGTGAAGCTTTGGTATCTGCATTACATTGTGGTTTGAAGTTCATTCCAATGGTACTTCCTAGACTGCATGAATTGAAAATTGAAGCATTTTGACTGACAAGGAAGTTACATCTGAGAGACTATTTTAAGACAAGAAATGATGTAGAAAGTAATCAACAAATGATTGAAAGTAGTATTGGCTCTGAGTTTGGTGGAGATGATTCTTTAATTGATACATTTTTTCATGTGCTTCAAGTATGAATAATGAATGAAATACATATCGCTGTTTGAATACAACTGATATTGTATATAAAAGTAGCTTTATTCCTTCACTTAGACACATAGGTATACAAAGATTTCAAGCTATGATTATTTATGAGATAGAAAAAGCATTTTCTAATTTTATGATGAGTAAAAATGAAGTATGCTATAATTTAACTCAAAATGAATGGCAAGCTTTGAAAGAATTTGGAAATCAAAGGAAATTAATTATAAAACCCTTTGACAAAGGTAGTAAGATTGATATAATGCATCTTTCATAATATGTAAATATGTGTCATTAATTGTTGAATGATGAAAATTTTACAAAGTTGTGAATATACAAGATTATAAAGAAGTGTTAGAACATTTCCAGCATTTATTAAATAAAGGGCTTAGGTTAGGATATTTTTCCAAAGTAGATGGTGAAAAGAAGTTTTGTATTGAGGGATGTAAAATGGCTCATTTCTACTGTCTCCCTAAGATTCATAAGAATATACAAAATCTACCTGGTAGACCAATTGTGGCAGCTTGTCAGTATTTCTTACGTAACATCAGATTACTTTTACATAAATATTTATTAGACGCTGTAGTTAGATTGCCATCTTATATTAAAGATTCCTTTGATTTTTTACAAAAATAGCAGGCATCCAATGGAAAAGCAATTTGTATTGGGTCACCATCGATGTGAAAAGCTTGTATACAAACATATCTCATAATTTTGGATTGGAGGCATTAAATTTGTTCTTAGGATACAGTCTTATGGCTTGCTATATTATGGAACTAGTGCATTTTAGCTTAACACATTACTTTTTTTAATGTAATAAGATTATTTACCAGCAATTACAAGGTACGCCTATGGGAGTTAACCCCATGTATGCCAACCTATTTTATTTTATGTAAACCTGTTATTAGATACTACAGATTTTATAGATGACTTGTTTTTTCTCTATAAAGTAGGGTTGGAAAATGTGGAACATTTTATAGAGGATATACAAATAAATAGGTTTGGCATTAAATTTGATGGGCTACAATGTGGGACCAATATAGTCTTTTTAGATATTTGTCTGCAAGGTAGTGATAATAGAGTTATACAAACTAGTGTGAATAGCAAGTCTGATGAAGTTAATCAGTTTTTGAATGCAAATAGTTGCCACCCACCACACACAATTAAAGCCCTCCCTTATGGGGAGTTTCTACGTATCTCTCGCTTATGTAATGATAAAAATGCTTTGAGAGAAGAGTGGAAGAAAACTGCAGATATATCTCTTAAAATGGGCTGTAATAAAGAGCTAATAGAAGAAGCATTGGAGAGTGCTCATAAATAGCTGGAACACCAATTTAAGGTAGCTGGTATTACTAGCTATAAAAATTATAAGAATGAGAAAAATAATTTATTCATCGTTACTACTTACAGTATTCTTAGTAAAGAAGTTAGAAAAGTTATATTATTGGGACTTTTTATGGAAACATAGACATTTACAAAAATTAACAGAAAGAGTCCCAATGTTTTCCTAGAAGAGAGGATGAAATATTAGAGATATAGTAATTCATAGTAGATTTGAACAACTGGTAGATAGTTTAGTAAAGCAACTTGATATTATGGGTACTTTTCCTTGCAATAAATGTATTAATTGTGATTTTATTGTGCAGTTATTTGATAGAATTAATGGGATTTTGTTTAAACCCATGGGCAAATATTGCTGCCAGACACAAAGTGTAATTTATGCTCTAAAAATGTGGCTGTGGCTTATTTTATATTGGAGAGACTAAAAAGGGCCTTTAAACTTCGATTGCATAAACATTTGAGAGACATCAAGAATGGTAAAGATGAAAGTCCTTTAGCAAAATATTTTAAATATCATCATGGTTGCAGCCCAGATAGCCTACAAGGGACAGTTTTGGAGAAGGTGGATGGAGAGCTGTTTGATTATGATATTAAACAGAAATTATTGTATAAGGAGAGTTTGTTTATTTTAAAATTTTCAACATTGTCCCCCGAGGGACTTAATGTTGAATGTAATTGGAAGTATCTTATTTAAATGTATTATTTTATTGCTTAATTGTTTAGTTGTGTAATGGGGGAGGGATTCTTTTGTATATAAGAAGGCTGTATTTTTTAAAGTTTTTACTCCTGGAAGGCTTTTTTGAGCCGAGGCACTAGAGTTTTACAAAGTGACTGTTATTAAAGCTGGAAATGTGGTCATTGGTTTACTGTGGTTCTGTTCTTCAGTTTATCTGTGCTTTTGCCTATTCGTTGTTTATACAAGTGGGAACATGGCCAGTGATCCAGCTTTTAATTTGCCAAGACCTTTTAGAGAAACAAGTGTGGATCACTCCCAGCGGACCATGGACTGTTTTCTTTGAGATCATCAGAATAATGAATCTAGTGGAGAGGTGCTACCATCTACATGGGAAAGTTTTTTAAAAGAAACTCAGACAAACAGAATTTTTAATCATTTTACTATGATTGGTAAGCACCCCACTAGAACTATGTCTCCAGAAGCTTTAACACTTTTTTCTACGTTGGAACAGCTATTAGGGAAAGAGACTACAGTGTATTATAATATGCTTAGTTTGCAATGATATGTGGATCTGGATATCACTCCACAGGGACTTAGAGCTTTAAGTCTCCTTCCATCAAGAATGGTAAATGAAAGCCCTTTAGCAAAATATTTTAAATATCATCATGGTTGTAGCCCAGATAGCCTACAAGGGACAGTTTTGGAGAAGGTGGATGGAGAGCTGTTTGATTATGATATTAAATAGAAATTATTGTACAAGGAGAGTTTATTTTAAAATTTTCAACATTGTCCCCAGAGGGACTTAATGTTGAATGTAACTGGAAGTATCTTATTTAAATATATTATTTTATTGCTTACTTGTTTAATTGTGTAATGGGGGAGGGATTTTTGTATATAAGAAGGCTGTATTTTTTAAAATGTTTACTCCTAGAAAGTTTTTTGAGCCGTGGCACTAGAGTTTTACAAAGTGATTTTTAAAGCTGGAAATCTGGTCATTGGTTTATTGTGGTTCTTTCTTCAGTTTATCTGTGTTTTTTCCTATTTATTGTTTATATAATTGGGTAAATACTTAGAAAAAGCTGGCAGGTGAATAGCAAGAGGAACTAATAAAGGATTGTATAACAGTGATACAGGATATAGAGAAGGGGATTAGAACAGTGAGAAGAAAGGTGCAATAGTAAGGAAATAAGCAGAAGGAGAGAGAAACAGGAGGCAGGACGCTGGGAGTCAGACTGTTAACAAGTAGATAATATGGCACATTAAGGCATGGAGAGATAACAGGATTGTAAAGATGAGGTAACTTTTCAAAAAAAGGTGGTCATTGGTTTATTGTGGATGAAAAGCTATATAGTGTGGAGCTGTAAGTGAGAGAAAAGAGAGGAGGAAGAAGTGTTGAAAGTTATACCTGGAGACAACAAATTGGCAGAAGTGATTAGAGTTGCAGGGGATGGTAAAGAAAACATAATAAAGCAGGCTGGTGAAGGGACCAGTTGCTGAAGAGGAAAGGCTTCAGATAAGTTGGAGAAAGTGATGAAATGGTAAAATTAGTGAAATGCTATATAGAGAGGTGTTGGGGGAGGTACACAGAGAGGATGAATAGACTAAAGAGGAAATGGGAGGAGTAGATAGGAGATTAGTGGAGAATGCAAGAAGAGAAGTAACAGAAAATGTCAGTATGGAAACAAGATTATTGTCAGTAAGGGATCAGAAGGCAAAGATATTATCAGTGGTGCCTAAGGGAAGGGAGGAATAAAGCAACAAATGCTGATAGTACAGAAAATAATGTATAGGGATTATTCATATTATACTGTGGGCATTACTCAACAGAAGGATTTTCGAAAAACATTTGGATAGAGGTAAAGAATGCATGAAAACTGATGCTATGGACTTAGGATTTGGGTTAGAGATGTGCTGAAAGAGAAAAGAGGAATACATAGTAATATTAGGCTAATGGATGAAAAGCTATATAGTGTGGAGCTGCAAGTGAGAGAAAAGCCTTCTGGTTTCTGAGAAGAGAACATTAGCATTTTCGGGAAAGTAGTAAATGAAAATGGAATTAGAGGGGACAGATTATCATGGATATGGAAGGACATAGGAAATTGCTACTGAATAAAATGCAAAGGAAAGCTAGTGAAGGGAGAAAGTGAAAGGTAATAAAATCCATCAGGGTAAGAAGAAGAGACAATTATGCTCTCAGTAAGGATTTATGGACATTCAGGCAAAATGGTATTTAAACATAAATGTAGGCATATAAGCAAAAACATACCTGAACATCCCTAAATGTGTTTTGTAGTTTGAAATATTTGTGGGCATGTTAATAGAAAGATAAAGGAGGATGGAGGCCAACTACTTTGATACTGGATGTAATAGAAATGTGAAAGCAAGTGCTATAGCTTGGAAATATAAGATGTAAATGCTTAATAACGCAGGTGCAGCGGCTGATAAATATTGATTGTATATTTATGCGAGTTTGAAAGTAATATAACTGCTTGACTGCATGTATGTGTATATGCGGTGAATGGTTTATAAACAATAAGAAACATATAAACAACAATATGAAGAACACCAAGGAAATAATAAAAGAGTGTTTCTGCGTAATCTAAAGCATTAGAGTCATGTAGTCTGCTAGCTTATCAACAGACTATACTGAAAGATCATCAGTTCATTTTGCATGGAGGGGAGGAAGCTGGAGGTTGTGTGAGTGACAGCATGTCAGAGGTTATAATTAAGTGAATTCATATTTTTCCTGTTTATACTCACACCTTACACAAGCTTGTTTCCACTTTGATCGCTATCTGTACTTTTCACTGGGGTGAATCACTTGTTCTTGAAGCATATCATTTATTTGCAGTCACCAGTGGTATGTGTAGAACTATTGCATTGGAAACACTGAAGAACAATAAGTGTGACTGTTTTTAATGTGATTTCTGAAGTTTTAGTTTTGGATGGTAATGGAGTGTGATGTCTGTAGTAGATTTAGAAGGACAGACATTAATCTGGGTGTACAGGTTAACTGTGTTTTCAACAATGGAATAATACAGATGAGCACAGAAATAATTTTCTGGTTTTCCTTTCCATGATGTTACCATCAAAATTCTGGAGTTAGTGTAATTAGGGAAGAGGGTGGCAGCAAAGCTTCTCACATAGGAAATGCTGGGGGCTTGCCCCTATACATACATATATATATATATATATATATATATATATATATATATATATATATATATATATATTGCAATGTTACTGCAGCTGTGTGCAGTTTTGTTGAGCTACTGTACATGTTTTAATTTTGTTATTAGTAGATCTGACATACTTCAATCATTGATTCATCATGATTGCACTCATTTATATGGAGTGAGAGTGGTCCTGACTCATTTTGTCCCTTTAAGTATGAATCAGGACTGTGGAGAGCAGCTGCTACCATATGTTGTTCTGTGAAGCTTTATCTATGTCGTTAGGTAATTCCATGTGGTGTCCTTCTTGATTGGCCTCAAGTTAGGTTGTGTCGCAGGTCTGTAAGATATGCACAGGCATACAGCTTCTAAACCATGTGATTTCACAAGCAGTCAATATTAATTAAGCTCTTTGGTCTATACCAGGAGTTCTAATGGGCTTAAATAGCACAGGGATTAACTCAGCCACCATCTCCCTCTGGGACATTAACCAAATCACTGTTCAAATCCTTCCATTTAAGGCTGGCCTTCAGGTAGATGGCTGCTGTTGATAGCTTGGTCACATGATATGGACATACTCCTTGATACAGGTCCATCACACCAGCATGACTAGTTCATCTCATAGCCTGCTTTGGTGCTATACTTCTCAGCTATACAGATTCTCACAGAATGCCCATATTTTTGCCTCATATTTTTGGTCCGGTTTTCATAAAATTGTTGTTTTCTGGCAAATTAGTGGCAAGTCATTAAAGATTAAAGTTAGAAAATAATGACAGACATGTGAGTTTCAGACTTCATACCCTTCCGAAATTTCATGCTAATACAAAACCTGTTATTATATCAAATTTCTAACTTTGTAAGACAATATTTCAAATAATTTCCCTATTTTTGGGCTTTTGTCTCACTTTATGGCTTTGTCCAGCTTTCTTGCCTTAAAAGGTTGAAAGGTATGTTTGGTAGTTTCATGAAGGTTGTGCTAGCCTCCTTTTTGGAGTTTTTATACACCTAATAATGGTAACAGCTGTCATGTGAAAAGGAGATAAGGTGTGGCAGCAAATCTATGCAATATGTGTGTGCACAGGTTACTATATGAGGAAGAAGTAATGACAATAAGGTGTTTTCCTTACACTTTGAGTGACGTTGCAACAGTAGTGAAGTAAGAATGTGACAACAACATCACTTCTTTATATAAGAGCATGCTTGTTTTATTTATTAATCCTTTGCTAGCTCTGTGTCTGTGATTATGTCAGTTCTACCACATTAATCTGATACCAAGTAATAATATCTACATCAAAACAAGTTAAAGATCACAGAGACTGACATTTGAGGTCATTTAGTGAAACAACAGTGAATGGAGTTTCAGAAGTGGCAGACAGATCAGAAGTAAAGCTGGACAAGGATTGGTAAGTGGCCTTTCTATACAGAATTGTGGTTGATGTGCTTTGTTGATAGAATAAATGATTTGACCATTTGCCTTTTCATAGACTGTTCATCTTGACTTCTTTCTTATTAGCTTTGACAAAGATGCATAAAAACTTGAGTAGTCCTTTATATTCAGTTTTAAGTTAAGACCTGCATGAATGAGAAGGGCAAACATCTGGCACAAGGCACCTTATAGGCCTAAAATTGATTTTGAATTATACTTGCTTTGATTTAAGATTCCATTATAGCATATGCTTTTGTATTATGAAGTTGAATTGACAGATTATCTGGGATTTAGTGGTTTACTTTGAAGCAATCTAATATCTATCATTAGAGCTAAAAGAGACTTCTTTAAGCTTGCCTTTTCTGCAGTGTGGACTATACTAGTCAAATAAAGAAGATCTTATTTCTTATTTTTTTTTCAGCCATGGTAGTTATTTAAAATGTCTTGAAAAGCATTTGGCCTTCATTGGATGCTAAATATTTCATTAGGTTTTTTAAAACATCTAAAAAAGATAACTTTAGTCTACATACTTAATATTTATGATATACCAAAAATGTTAGGCTCCTAAATGTCCTATATGAGATCCAAGCTGGTTGTTACATTTATGTAAAGCTACAGATGGGTATTCCTGCAGGATATATGATCTAGTATAGACAGGATCACATAAGTCAATTTTATCCACCCCAGGGCACAAAAAACTCTTTTAAAAATTTCTGAAACAACACAAAGCATTTTTTTATTACATTTCAAGCCTCTGATTCTATATCTCCTCATCCATGAAATTGGATTTTGACAGTTTTTCTAATTTATATAATAGACTCAAGGCTGCTTTGTCTCTATAAAAATGGTAGATTCCTGACTGCAGTGGCTTCATTGAAAAACTACTGGAATTTTGAAGATGCTGAGTGCAATTGATTTTTTAGTGAATTCTACTAGTCATTGGCTTTGAGTTTGAGCAGCTCTGTAAGCTTTTATTGGTGCTTGCCCATGAATATATGTAAGAGAAGTATTCAGCTGAAAATTCACTCTTAAAAATTACAGAAGGACATCTCTGAGAACAGAAAGAAAGAAAGTTGCTACATGTTTAGAGACAGTGTAATATACAGACAATTAAGATTGCAATTAGTTTAATATGTGCTTTAGAACTGGATGAGAAAAAACTCACCATGAAGCCTGAGGTGAAGTTTTTGCAATGTATTTCAAGAACACAACTGATATTATATATAAAATAACAAAAGTCCACAGAAAGAAATGTGCCAGTCTGGCTTTTGCTTATGAATAAAAAATTGCTAGTTATATTAAATTATTGAACGCAACTTACTCTGTGGTATCATGACCTTGGTTATTATGTTTTGTGTCAGAGATGATTGGGCACAGCCACTGCGTTAGGGTTAGTTTTACATAAAAATGCAAATAAGCTAAGGTGGAAGTTATTTTGTTGCGGTGGGCGGCAGTGAAGTTTTCAAAATTACAGCTTCTATGTCAGTTTTATCCAATTTTTTGGCTTTGTTATTTTTGCTGTTTTCTGTTATAGAACCATAAATTTGATAAAGAGTTGACACATGAAGCTAGATCATATGACCAGTCCTTCTTTAGCCATCTGACTACAGATCTGTTGTCATTTAACTGTCAGTGCCATGAGAGTTGTGGTTAATCTTCAGGCCTCTAATGAGACACATAATTCCTGGCATTAACAATAACCAGACATCTCAAATTAGCATCTCACCTTCAAGATTACTAAATAGGCTTAGATGTTTTTCCTCCCTAAAACAGGTTTTCTCGGATTGTTAATTTATTTTAGATGCTGACAAGACAGAAGTTGTAGCATATGACCTTGTTTAAATCTGCATCCAAAAGACACATAATGTGGACTTTCAGGACAACCCAATACTGATCTAACCAGGGACATTAATATGTGGATTTTAATGCAGGATATGAAACTCAGTGGTCTAGTACAGAGTCACAGCAGTTAGCACCATTGCTCATAGTGCTTGGTTCTGCAGTTCAGTTCTCAGTTAGGGTTCCTTTTTAGGTGCAGTCTGAATACTGTACCTTTGACCGCATGGGTTTAACCAGATACTCCAATTTTCCCCATATCCAAAAGTAGGTTAAATGACAATTCTCCAAATTGCCCAGATTTGTGCATGCTGTGTGTGTGTGTGTGTGTGTGTGTGTGTGTGTGTGTGTGTGTGTGTGTGTGTGTGTGTGTGTGTGTGTATGTGTCTCATGACAGGCTGGTACGTAGCACAGAATAAGATTCTTGATCTTGTACTACAGCTTTCCTGGGACCCTGAACTGGTTTAAGTTGATAAGAGGAAAATAAATGACTGAAAACTGGTGTTAGTCCCTGCTGGCTGGGAGCATATCACAGTACATGTGTTATAACAGTCTGACAGTAATTTTTGGTAGATGCTTACAGCACCAGTCCAATATCCATAGGCAGTTATGAATGACTGCATATACACAGCATTGACCATTCTTGGTGTGCAGTGAGAACAGAGTAAGAAGAAGTAGTTCAAAAAATGAACGTGAGCTGTACCAGTCTGTACATTCAAAAGACGTAGCACTCATGGCCATATCTTTAAATGCTGCTTAAAGAAACAAAGAATCAAAGTCAGTTCCTAAATGTTTGATTCCTGGTGATAACATGGTTATGTACATCCACTACTACATTTCACATACAGTTACTTTTACTTGTTGTTTGATAGGTAACATGGAATAATACTTGAAATGGCTGTGAAATTAGTAATTATTTATCTGTTTTACTTACCATTTGTTCACCATGTTTGTGATCTGGTACAAGACCTTTCCCAGCCATGACCCAGGCCATGGCACAAAAACAAACACACAATGTACTTGCATATATTTAGTGATAAACAAAGAGTAACAACAAATGAAAATATTTTTTACCTGTAGCCATCCATTCTCAACCCCTTTTCTTGTTTTTGCGCATGGGGTCAGAGTGTCACTTCAACAGTGACAATCGTCTAGAGCCAAGGTTTACACAGCCTGATGGCTAGCCCTGACATGGTAGTTCACCTGTACCATACACTTGCACAAACACTCACACCTACAGCCAATTAAGAGTGTCCAATTCACCTGCTGCATGTCTTTGGAATGTGGGAGGAAACCAGAGCACCTGGAGGAAACCCACAAGAACACAGGGCTGTAATGCAGACTCCGCACAGTAGACACCCCTTCTGAGAATCAAACCATAGAACCTCTTGCTGTGAGACAACAACACTAACTGCTGCACCATTACCAGGAAAACTGATTATAGTTGCTGGATTATAAACCATAATAGTTTCAGTCTAAATATAAACTTTATTATAAATACTTTGTAAGTAAGACATGAAAAGCAATGCTGTTCCATGTTTTTACTGAGTTAGTCTGTGTGTGATAGATATCTTTTGATGTCTATGCATACCTTAAGACTGTATGCATTGCTTTGCCCTGTATCCACTCAGGAGTCATATTGAAAAAGAATCAGTAATCTGATGCCAGATGCTAATTTTTTGCAGTAAAGAGGCTTTAACAAAGATCATTCTCTTGTCTGAAAGCTGCTGTCACCTCTGTTTTTATGCTATCTCTGCAGCCTAAATATTGATAAAAAGAGATCAATAAAATGCAAATCATTCTTTCAGAAAGCAATAGAGGTCACAGGTGAGGTCAGGATGCATTTTTATTGGAAGAATGTTATCTTATAGCAGTATATTCAATAGCTGGCAAGTTTTATGAGTGTTCCTCAGGGAGTAGTCTGTCAATCCATTTAATTTTTTGGCACGGCATTCTTGCATTTAAGAAAAAAGTGCTTATGCTAGAAGCTATTTACGTTATTCTGAATATATTACACATGCTTTTCACTGGGATGCAGTTTGAGATAACATTGCCAATTATAGAAGTGGAAAAGTTTGGTTATTAATTTCATTGTATGAAAATTGTGTTTCATTCTTTATAGTGCTGTGCATTTGTATTCATTTCTATTAATTATGCTCAGAAAAAACAGTGTAGAGCCACTCTACTGAACATAATATCAGTTTACAAGAAGATTTAGAATTCAAACCATAATGCAAATGCACACTAACTAAACAGCAAAGTAGGCATGACAGAAGTTAAATCTCTAGGATATGTAATAGGATGAGGAACTGTTAATCCACAAAATGAAAATGTAGAAATTGTAAGAATCTGGCCTACACCAGATACTAAGATACAAGTGAGGATATTCTTGGGATTAGCAGGGTATTATCAGTAGTTTGTATACCATTTTACAACAGTAGGAAGTCCTCTTACAGAACTAACCAAAGAGAAGTTGCCCCTCAAAGTAAAATAGACAGTGGAAGTTGATGCTACTTTCACACAGCTAAAGGAGTCATGATCATCAGCATCTGTGTTAGCCTCTCCTGATTTTAGAAAACCTTGTATTGCCTATACCAGTGCATCAGAGGAACATCATTATTAGGAAGACTGCCATCACAAAATGTTAATGAGAACATTCACCGTGTTTCCTAAGTCACAAACAAAGCAAGGCAGAAGCAAAGTACCTGCAACTGAAAGAGAATGCCTAGCTATTTAGGGTGTGTTTGCCTCTCTAAAACACAATGTAAAAGGGAGAAAATTCCCTTTAGTAACAGACCATGCCCCCTTTATGACTACATTTGCAGTAAGATGGGGAAACAAAGTTATGCAGGTAGTCCTTATCTCTGAAGTTATTCAAACTCAAACTTCAGCGTAGCTCAGGGTCCAGTCCAATACAATGCAGTAGCACATTGGGGAAATAGAAACTGTCCAATGGGCAAGAGGCCAATGGTTTTAAGCTGGTGGGTCATCTGTAACACAACTGTCAGATCTCACCAAATCGTGAAGTATACGTGACCTAAAAGTATGTACATGCTAATGTAAATAATAGACATAGAACATTTGTAGTGAGTGTGGTGTGAATGAACACTATTGCTTTAAGATATGTTATTCTTTACCACAGTGAGTATGTTTCTTTAAGAGCAAACAGATACTTTGCAGCATTAGCCAAAGGATGTTCACTTAATGAAACAATTTAAGTTTATAAAGAAGAAATGAGAAAATACCCTGCTGAATCTACTTATGTTGGGGGAATGTCTGCAGTACCTGCCCTAGAAGTGAGAACAAAGAGTGAAATGGGAGAAGACACATTAGGAATTTGATCTAATCAAGGGAAGTCTGAAATACAGAGAGACACAGGACGAGAGAGAGAGAGAGAGAGAGACCAACTGTGACAGACTGTATCCTAACAGTATAGAACTGGTTTGAAGTTATATCGATGTGTTGTTGCTATCTCTAATACTTTTGGTTGAGAAAAAAATGCATTTTTGGTTCTTTTGTATAAAAAACAATGTTTGTTTTTCTAAGAATAGTGTAGGGTATATACGTGCATATTGCGCGTGCATACACACACACACACACACACACACACACACACACACACACGTGCAAGCACACACACACACACACACACACACACACACACACACACACACACACACACACACACACACACACACACACACACACACTCACACACACACACACACACACACACACACACACACACACACACTCACACACACACACACACACACACACACACACACACACATGCAAAACTAGTCTACAAACTTATCTTTCAGTCCAATGCTTTGTGTAAAAATATATATTTAGTGGTCAGCTCAACTACCTTGAAACAATTACCAAACTGTTTACTTCTGATACTAGGATACAATAAGAAAGGGAAATTTATTTCCTAAAATTTAATATGACTCACTTTTTATTTGTCTTGCACCTTAATGAAACTATACTGAACTCCAACTTTACATGTGGTATTACTTCTACACCTTTCAATAAGTATAGAGCTGGCCCTTCTATTCCAGTATTAACTTGTAGACCTACATACTTTTGGTCCTCTCTTTTGCTCTTAATGCTTCAAAATAACCTCAGCACTTCCTCCACTGGGGGTCTCATTCTTCAACATCTTAGAACCAGTGTTAAGTTAGTAAACAGAACCTTTGCTTATCTTAGTTTATTACCCTGCAGCGCTCTCCCTTTTTTAGAAGACTGGGTCTGTGTATTTCTTTAATCTGCTTCTGCAATTTTAACAAGACATTTTTAAAAAAAATGAGATATCTTTCCCCCTCTTCAGCTTACTGCTCACTTGTCTGCTTCATTAATGAACACACATAAACCTCTCCTCTGTAGCTCCTCTGATTCCACGTTTGGTTCTACCTACCCTTAAAGCCCTAATCTTTCATCTTCTGCCAGTCTGCCAACACCTCATCCTCCCATTTGAAAATAGTTTCTGTTTCCTGACTCCAGCTACCTGTAAGTTGTGTCCTTTATATGCAACTACTAAATGTATTTTGGTCAGAACTCTCACCTTTGTTTTTGGTTTTCTTTAATTTATCTGTTTATTTTTTTACTCGTTGACCTTGAGTTAATTGATGATGATAATGCTTTCAAACAAGCCTGGAAAATATATGTTAGCAATTCACTAATGTGAGACACGTGCAGTTACCTCATTTCTGGTTAACAAATGCTACAACAAGTAGCCATTCATTTCTTTTATGCCTTGAGTCATAACTTTCTGTTTTTTGTATACCATAAACTGCAGGGTATGCTTGCTATTCTGATTATATAAACTGAGCAGATTTCCAAAACTAAATATAAATTCAGATTGCATCTTTTTTCTGCTTTGCTGGTATGCTGAGTTACAGTTTTACTATTTTATGTTTTTCATCATGACAATATCAATACTTATATGTATGTATGTAACGCTATCCGTTGATGATTCCTGCACTAAGTTATGACATGCTTTACTTATTTTTTTGTGTCCTCGATGGCAGTGAGCTTTGTCCAGAAGGGCCAACCCAGTAAATAAAATGCAAATAAACATATACATAAATAAATAATGTTTTGGTGTATGTTAAATTATTATTAAGAGTTTTTTTCATTTCTATATGCTTCTTTAATTATAGCAATTCTGCCATGGAGCTATGTCATATGATCGACTTTTTAAATAGTCAAATTTCATATGAGCAGACTCAACTGATTTAAAGAGTTGAATATATGTAAAAACTCAAAAACAGCATTTCAGCAGGGAGGCAGCCCCCTACACTCCTCACACTCCCTGCTAATTATATATATGCCAACTCTAAGATTGCACTACAGTGTAGAAAAGGGCATATTTCTCTATCACAACTGTACTGTGATCTTAGGACAATTCACTGTTAAAGCAAAATACATACGTTCAACTTTCTAAATAGTTGATCATATGACTTCGATCATATAAAACTCGACTGTTTCAAAAGTTGATCTTTTAACATAGATCTGTTCTGTCACTCCTATCCTTAGCCAATAGTGGCTTAGCTTGTACAAATTCCACATAAATTCATTAAATATGACCAAAATAGAATTAGTACAATAAACTAAACTCCTTCCAGTGAGCTTGATGAAACCTAACAATTGATTAACATGTGTCCTGTGACATTCAAAAAAAAAAAAACACAATGGTGAACCAGATCAGCTCTACAGAGGTTATAACTTCCTCACTCCCCAAGTATATGTATATATGGATTCACTTTATAATTTTGAAATACTGAAATATTAAATTTCAGTATCTTGAGACTATAAAGCTGAAAAACCAAAACACCGAAACCCCAAAAGTGCAAAATTCAAAATAGCGAATGTAAGCACACCATACACCACGCAACACATACTCCGTCCTAACCACATTACAACAAACAAACAAAAACACACACAAACACAACAATAAAAATACACACACCTACCCTACATATAAGCTGCACCCCCCACCCCCGCTACTTATATATACTAACTCTGAGGTCACACCAAACAGAAAAAGGGAGTAAACTCATCACTACACACTCTACAGTCCCCTCACACACACATAACAAAAATGTACAAACACCACCACTTTAAACTCTTACACACTCATAATCTTACCTACCTACCCTAACTCACACCTAAAACTTCTGAACACACACACATACACTCAAATTCCTACCCAAAACCCTTAAAAAATATTCACTTACCTTAATCTCCAAACATATCTGCACACCAAACCATAAATCAGGCACACAGTACATCCCACATCACGTAGTGCACCACCACAGCCGCAAATTCGACATTTCCGGATTTGCGGTTATGGGGTTTTGCTATTTTGGAACTTCTGCTTTATAGTCTCAAGATGCTGAAATTTGATATTTCAGTATTTCAAGATTATAAAGTGTGAATCCATATATATATATATATATATATATATATATATATATATATGTGTATATATATATATATATATATATATATATATATATATATATATATATATATATATATATACATACATATATATATATATATATATATATATATATATATATATATATATATATATATATATATATACACACATATATATATATATATATATATATACATATATATATATATATATATATATATATATATATATATATATCTCACCTCAAACAATCATACTACCTAATTTTGTCTACGTATTCTCTATCCTTATAAACGTGCAAAAAAGTCAATTGGCCAAAAAAGAACAAAGCTACAATAAACTAGCCACATTTTCAAAAAAGTACCATAATGGAATATACCATTGTATATCACTTAATCAATTAAATTGGATGGCACTCCCCACCATACTCTCTTACTCCATATACAAATGTCCTACAATATTCATGAAAAGTGCCATGATTTACAACAAATGATACAATGGAACAAATTGGCAAGAGAACTAAGATCAAAAAACATATCCCAAGTAGTCTAGCCTGGATATAGATTTGCTGTGTCCAGGACTATTTGTAGGCTTCTAGGGTCCAAGCCTTTCTGTGTTGAAAGGAAGCCTTCTAGCTTAATTTTGTTTCTTAGAACTAGACAGTTTTTTGTTTCAGCACTTGTTCAGAACTTATAGTAAGCACTAAATAAGCTACAAATTACTACAGCACTCAACTTTCCTCACTGTCTAGAGGAAAACAGTTTCTAGTACTTAACAAATAAGCACCTACCCAGGCATGTCTAAGGGTCAGCCCCCGGTGTTTTCTCCTGTCTACCTGATGAATCTGGGCATCTTGGAGCAATGCAGTAATTGCCTCATGTACACAGACAACCCTCTCCTCCTACCACTCAACACTACAACCTGTGAGAGATGCACGTATATAGCCAAACTGGAAGCAAAGCTCTCTTCACCCAACACTGGACTAGACAGTCAAGAGGAGAAGGTAAACACTTACACCACACCACACTCAGCACATAGTCCCTCAAAACCTACACCACCAAAACACGCACATAGAAACACAAAACACACACCTACATTCATGGAGGCTCAGTAAAAACCTGCCCAAGCAACAGGGACCTCCAAAGCAGAAACACAAGCAATCTCCACCCTCCAACACAACCCAAATGACACATAGCCCACAAACTCAGTGTGCCACTCAAACACAGCCCATAAGGCATAACAACGTACCCAACACTCTAGTCTTAGGTGACTCTATAGTCAGGCACACTGATGTTCCACTCACCAGGGTAAACAAGGAGGAAGTTACTGTCAGCTGCCTGTCGGGTGCCAGGATCCGCCACATAACACATGCACTCAGGTCACTCCACAACAAGTACAAATATGACTCTGTCATTGTCCATGTTGGTGTGAATGACCTAAGATGTACCTCCTTGGACTACATGAAAAGGGACATGGAGGAGCTGTCCATTCTTGTAGCCCAGGTAGGTATGACCCTAACCCTGAGTAGCATCCTGCCATCACCCAGAATGATACCACAGTACAAGGACAAAATGATTGACTTCAACAATTGGCTAAGCTTCTGGTGTCATTCTAAGGGGATCCAGTATCTGTCTGCCTGGGATGACATGATCGACAAGCCACGATGCTTTGCCAGAGATGGCCTGCATCTGTCGCCCCTGGGATTCCGGATACTGGCTAAGGCTCTAGCCACCCCTATAGTGCCTTTTTTAGGCAAAGTTCAAATGTCAAATTCACCACCCTAAAAGGTACAGGCAAAAAGAATCTGAGGGTATTGCTACTCAATGCTAGAAGTCTAAACCTCAAAATGCACTCTCTCGAGGCACTCCTTAAAATGGAGAACATCGACCTCTGTGCAGTGACAGAGACCTGGTTCAAGGCTCCAGAGAGTACCCCTGCATTACCAAGCTATAATTCATACCACACCTTTCGGCCACCTAACCTGGACTGAAACACTAAAGGTAGAGGTGTGTCCATATTCATTAAGGATATCCACACCTCCAGGCTAGTTGCTCAGCATAATGCATCTGAGATTATCCAAGTGCATCTAACTCTGGGCAAGACCGCAATCCAAATTGTAGCTTGCTACAGATCCCAACAGCTCACGGCCAAAGCAATCACAAGGACCTGGATACAGATGGTTTGCTGCAAAAGTTCCTTTATTTCACTATTAACATCCAACGAAAAACAGCTCTCCAGAACAAAAACAAGAAAATACAGTCAAGCGCTTTCGCCCGGGCTCTCCCAGGCTTTATCAAGACAACAATAAATGGGAATGTACCTCCTTTTTATATGTTTGCCTCTTCCCCAAAATTGTTCAATTATATTGTTGTGCTTAATTAATTAATTAAATTTTGCTGATTCAAAAGCCCCTTGATATTTAAAATTATAATAGCCAATACTTTTTCAAGCATTTTCAAAGGCATTAAAAAACATTTAAAAAAAACTACAATATGACCACATACTTTGACAACATTTCTTAACCACAATTAAAGGTCCCATAACTAACTTAATTAATAGCATGCTATACTCATGTAAATTTATTTAAAAACCTGATGAATAAAATAAATAGATATAATATATAAATTTTGTTAAATTAATATATGATACTATACCAAAAATGTGTACAAATAGTTTTATAAATAATTTAAATGTATTAAATGCACGTATATATTAAATACCTTCTGTATAAATATTATATATAAATAAAAAGTTTTGTTTAAAAAATTATTAGAAAGTATAAAAAAATAAGAATATAAAAATATGTATATATATACTATAGCGCTCTGCATAAACATTTATTTATATATAATATTTATACAGAAGGTATTTAATATATACATACATTTAATACATTTAAATTTTTTATAAAACTATTTGTACACATTTTTGGTATAGTATCATATATTAATTTAACAACATTTATATATTATATCTATTTATTTTATTCATCAGGTTTTTAAATAAATTTACATGAGTATAGCATGCTATTAATTAAGTTAGTTATGGGACCTTTAATTGTTTTTAAGAAATGTTGTCAAAGTATGTGGTCATATTGTTTTTTTTTTTTTTTTTTAAATGTTTTTTAATGCCTTTGAAAATGCTTGAAAAAGTATTGGCTATTATAATTTTAAATATCAAGGGGCTTTTGAATCAGCAAAATTTAATTAATTAATTATGCACAACAATATAATTGAACAATTTTGGGGAAGAGGCAAACATATAAAAAGGAGGTACATTCCCATTTATTGTTGTCTTGATAAAGCCTGGGAGAGCCCGTGGCTTGACTGTATTTTCTTGTTTTTGTTCTGGAGAGCTGTTTTTTGTTGGATGTTAATAGTGAAATAAAGGAACTTTTGCAGCAAACCATCTGTATCCAGGTCCTTGTGATTGCTTTGGCCGTGAGCTGTTGTTTCCTGGTTTATTCGTTTTGGTTTCTACTGATTTGCTACAGATCCCCCACCATGCCCCAGGATTCCCACTCCTCATTTCTTAATACACTGGAAAATATTAGGGTACAACCTAACACCCTAATAATGGGCGATTTCAACTACCCTACCATTAACTGGGAAAATTACTCGTGTACCAACTCTTGTGCTCAACGTTTTCTGGAATTCATAAAATCCAATGCCATGGATCAACTTATCCACACCCCCACCAGTGGCAGCAATATCCTAGACCTGGTTATTACCAACATGGGCAACTGGTACTCCACACCAGAGGTCAATTCCTCATTGGTCAGATCCGACCATAAGCTAATCACCCTAGACATCCACATCCCTCCCCCTCCCCCAATTAGGGAAACCACAGTAAAAAATTTCTCCAAAGCCAACTTCACGCTTCTTAAGACAGAAGTGGCAAACTTCACAACACCCATGCTGACGGACAATAGAGGTATGACTGCTGAATCCTACACAAATGCACTTTATAAGCACTTACATGAGTGCATGGATCGTGCAATCCCTAACAGAACCAAGATGCTATCTTCCAAAAAAAGGAAGCCAATCTGGTGGTCCCCTGCCATAAACAAACTCTACAACAGAAGAAAGAAACTGTTGCAAAAAAGAGTAAAATCCCATGATTGGAGAAACTCCCTGGTCAGCTTCAGTAAGAAGCTGAGATCCCTCATAAAATCCTCCAAAGCTAGTTATGAAAACAAAATTGCCACTGACTAGACAACCACAAAGCATTCTACAGCTATGTCAAGAATCTCAATGGCAACACTCAGATCTGCTCTGAGTTACAGCACAATGGCACTAAATATGCAGAACCAACGGATATTGCCAATATCCTGGCAGATAGGTTCACTGCTAACTTTACCCCTCTGTCATCCCCTAAAGGGCCCATCTCTATACCAGAAGAATGCGAAGTTCCTGTAATCACGGCTGCACAGGTAAAAAACACACTATCCAAAGCCAAGAACACAGCATCCATGGGACCTGACAACATCCCAGGCTGTGTTCTACATGAACTACAGAATGAACTGGCACCCCACCTAAGTACCATGTTCAATCATAGCCTCACCTCAGGCTATGTGTCCACTGAATGGTGCACAGCAATGGTTATCCCACTCCACAAAGTGGGAGCCACCACAGACCCCGGAAACTACCGCCCCATTAACCTAACGAGCCTGGTCTGCAAGGCTATGGAATGTATCATCATGGAACTTATAAACAATGACATTGGTAATCTCCAAACTCAGGACTCTACCCAGTTTGGGTCTTTTAAACCTGATAGACTTCTTTGAAGCAGTCACCAAAGCCGTAGATGAGGGTAAGGTGGTTCAGACTGCCTATCTAGATCTCGCTAAGGCTTTCGACACCATCCCCCACTCTGGAGTTATAGATAAACTCACTAAACTAGGTATAAATCCCTATGTCACAAGATGGGTTGCCAACTAGCCCACTGACAGAACCCACACTGTGAAAGTAGCAGACTCCAAATCCAGCTTCAGACCAGTGACAAGTGGAGTATCACAGGGTTCAGTCCTGGGTCCTCTCCTGTTTGGTATCTACTTCTCTGAAGTACAGGCCAACACAGAAGGTCTTTGGTTAATGAAGTTCGCAGATGACTGCAAACTAGGAGCCATAATCAAAACTCCAAAAGATGTGGACATCCTACAAAAAGGACTTGCTGAGACAGATGCCTGGTGTCAAAGCCATGGCCTCAAGCTCAATGCCAAAAAGTGCATTGTCATTCCTTTTGGTAAAAACTCAGTACCCATAAACTACCACATAGGTGGTAGTCTACTTAACACCGAAAGTTTGATAAGAGACCTTGGAACACAGGTGGACAGTAGTCTCTCCTTTGATAATCACATTGCCACAGTAGTCAGGAAATCCTTCTATGTGGCACACCTCATCACAAAAGGTTTCTCATCCAGGAAAAAAGAGGTCATTGTTCCCCTCTACTCGTCACTCATTAGACCCATTATAGAGTACAATGCCCCTTTTGGTATGTACCTCACAAGACATCTACAACAACTGGAAAGGCCACAGAAGTACCTCACAAAGAGGATTACCAGCCTCAAAGAGATGCCCTATGCAGACCGTCTAAAAAAACTGCAGCTTTACTCCGTTGCATATCGGCTACTCAGAGGCGATCTCTGCCTAACACACAAAGCTATGTTAAACCCAGAGCTTTTAGACATGCTCCACTTAAATAAATCTCAATCCCTTTGAGCTACACACTCTAGGGACCTAAACCTCATCACCACAATAAACAGAACATGCTGGGGGGATAGATTCCTATCCCAGAGACTTCCCATACTGTGGAACAAACTACCCATCTATATCAAACAAAGCTCCTCATTAGCAGTGTTCAAGAAAAACTTTGATGATTGGATGGGAGATAGGAAATTCACCCCGGGGATCACTTCTGTGGCTCTGCTCGACAGTGGCACAGGAAGATCATTTTCTTGGGTGGCGAAAGCCAGGGTACCTTTGGCTAGGCTTATATAGGCCCTAGGGCCAATAGCCTAGTACCTACCTATGAACCTATGAACCTAAGTCTTCACACATGAATCAAATATTTTAAATTGAAATTACTTATATACATGTATGTTGCTAAACTGTGGAACTCTGTTCCACTCTCATTTCACTAAGTCCTGAACAACTCGATATCTAAATCTGCTCAAAAATCTTCTTTACTCACCATAAAAATCTGTAGATGGTTGACCACAACCTCTAGCACAAACACCTCACACTCCATCTGTGACTAATATTCTTTCAATGTTTTATAGTACTTTTTGTACTAGTAAAACTATTCCTACATGATGTAAATACTATTCCATCTTGTGATACTGCATACATTGCATTGTGAATTCCATATATGCATTAATAATGCAAATTGTTTCCTTCAAATATTGTACACATTTGAAATAAGATATCATGGAACATATCTCTGTTACAACATCTAAAGATTCTAAAATTCTGACCTTACAGTTATGAATGCAAGGATTGCATACTGTATACAGTTAGGTTAAAATCATGACTGTATACTGTTTTTCTTTAATCTACAGCACT
>NC_056751.1:178478093-178531334 GCF_019279795.1 Protopterus annectens
GTGCTGTAACTGTAATATCTGTGCAGATTTTAAGAAGAAAGCATTTTCCAGACAATGTGGAAGATGGAGGTCTGGAAGGTTGCAAATCATTATTTTAGAAAAAAAGGAGGGAGTCAAGTAAGCAGAGCAGAAAGTTAATTAGTGAGGTACTTGGGAATAGTCTAAATGTGATGTGATCAAGCCACAGCACTCTTTTACTTTGCAGGTAGCACAATATGCACTGATAAATGAGGTTTGGGAACAAACCATTTTGTCCAGGGACATCTTCAGGGAAGGGTCAGGTAGTATTAGTAATAAGAGTTAAAATGGCAGAGGAAAAAGGTTGGGGTGGTGGGAATGGAAGGGTTAAATTGTGAAAGTAAGAGGTTTGGGAAGAAATGAGGTAAATGCAAGGAGAGGCTTAACTGGTTTTATGTGAGTGTAACTGGGTAAGGGAGCAGATTTTGGCATGAACTTGCTACCCGCACACCCTCCCTTTCTTAGGAACATTGGACAGTGCAGTGGTGCAGTGGTAGCATTGTTGCCTCACAGCAAGAGGTTCTCTGCTATGATTCTCAGCTGGGGTGCCTTCTGTGCGGAGTTTGCATGTCCTCCCTGCATTTGTGTGGGTTTCCTCTGGGTGCTCTGGTTTCCTCCCATGTTTCAAAGACATGCCTTCTGGAGTGTTTCTCCCCGGGCCTCCGCTGAAAATTGGCTTTGTTCCAAGTCGGACTTTCCCGGTAAACAAATGTTAAATAAATAAAATAAATTGGAGCTTTGTGTAGTTATTTTTATAGGTTTGGTGTTTAGGCAGAGAAGAGGGGAAGGCATGCCTCTCTTATATCCCCCCCTGTGGTGTTGGGTGTTTAATTCTATGAGTTGGGGAATGAAAGTGAGCAATGGGATGCTGCTTGATAAGTAAAGTAAGCGAGCAGAAATGAGGATGCTGCTTATTTGGTTAGGGTGAATGAGGTTACGCTGCCCTAGTTAATGGTTCATATGGGTGTTCATGCTGTCTTCAAGTAAAGTAAGCGAGCAAAGGTGAGGATGCTGCTTCATAAGTAAATAAGAGCGTGGAGGTGAGTATGGTGCTTACTTGGTTATGGTGAGTGAGGTTATGCTGCCCTAGTTAATGGTTCATATAGATGTTTATGCTGTGATCAATAAATCCTGCTGTCATCAATAAATTAAAGTATTATAGGTTCATAGGTTCATACTAGGCTATCTGCCCTAGGGCATTTATAAGCCTAGCCAGAGTGTGTTTGGCTTCCACCACCCATTTTAAATTAATTTTGCTATGCCTTTTTTTGAGGTTAGTATACTGTGTCTCTGTCTAACAGTGACACAGAAGTGATAGCCGGGGTAAACCTACAATCTCCCATCCACTCATCAAGATTCCTCTTGAAGAGAGTCAATGTGGGACTCTGCCTAACCTGGACTGGGATTTTATTCCAGAGTGAAGGGAGCCTCTGGGTTATGAATCTGTCCCTCCAGCATATCCTATTTATTTCAGTGCTGAGGTTCAAGTCTCTCGAGCGCGTAGCTCGATGGGATTTGGATTTTCTGAGGTGCAGCATGTCCATTAATTCCGGGTTGGACATGGCTTTATACGTCAGGCACAGATCGCCTCTGAGCAGGCGGTATGCCACTGAGTAGAGCTGAAGTTTCTTTAACCGGGCAGCATATGGCATCTGTTTGAGCCCTTTGATCCTCTTGGTGAGGTACTTTTGGGGTCTTTCCAGTTGCTGCAGGTGTCTGGTAAGGTACATCCCAAAAGGGGCATTGTACTCAATTATGGGCCTGATGAGGGATGAGTAAAGAGGTACGATGACCTCCCCTGATCTAAATTTGAATCCCTTCATGATTAGGTGGGCTATATAAAATGTTTTTCTAACCACTTTGGCCACGTGGTTGTCAAATGAGAGATTGCTATCAACTTGGGTCCCCAGGTCCCTAATGACTTATTCTGTACTTAATGGATTACCACCTATGTGGTAATTTGTGGGCACTTTGTTTTTGCCAAAGGGGATGACTATACACTTTTTGGCGTTTAGCTTGAGGCCATGGCTCTGGCACCAGTTGTCTGTTTCTATGAGGCCCTTTTGGAGGATGCTTGTGTCAGTTGGAGAGTTGATTATGGCGCCCAGTTTGCAGTCATCTGCAAACTTGGTCAGCCACAGTCCTTCCGTGTTGGCCTGTACCGCCGAGAAATATATACCGAACAAGAGAGGTCCCAGGACTGAGCCTTGTGGGACGCCACTTGTAACTGGTTTGGAGTCTGACATGGCTCCAGCAATTCTAACCATGTGGGTTCTGTCCTTGAGCCAGTTTGCAACCCATCTAGTGACATAGGGGTTTATATTTAAGCTGGTGAGCTTATCTATAATGCCCGAGTGGGGTATTGTATCGAAGGCTTTTGCGAGGTCCAGGTAGGCTGTGTGGACCACCTTCCCCTCGTCAATGGCCTTGGTAACTGTTTCAAAGAAATTGACCAGGTTTAAGAGGCAGGATCTGCCCTTAACAAAGCCAAACTGGGTAGGTTCCAGTGTCTGTAGGTCCCCAATATCTTTATTTATGAGGTCCATGATGATCCTTTCCATAGCTTTGCAGACCAAGCTAGTCAGGCTTATGGGGCGATAGTTTCCAGGATCCGTTGAGGCACCACCTTTGTGGAGAGGGACCACTGTTGCTGTACACCACTCTTTGGGTACATATCCTGTAGTAAGGCTAAGATTGAACAGTAGTTTTATGTTTGGGTTTAGCTCTTCTTGGAGTTCATGTAGGACGCAGCCCGGGACACCATCTGGTTCCATTGATGCTGTGTTTTTTTTTTTGGAGAGGGCGGCTCTTACCTGAACATCTGAGATGTCAGGGGGGCAGCACACTGTTGGGATAGATATTTGCCCTTTTGGTGGGGAGAGGGGGGAGAAGTTTGCACTGAACCTGTCAGCTAGGATGTTGGCAATCTCTGTGGGCTCAGTGTATTTTTTGTCATTTTGGACTAATTCTGTGCATATCTGGGAATTCCCACCCAGGTTCCTAACATAACTAAAGAAAGCCTTGTGATTATCCTTAGTGTCCTGTGCAATTTTTCTCTCGAAGCTGGCCTTAGACGATTTTATGAGTGCCCATAGTTTTTTGCTAATACTGATCAGAGATGCCTTCCCTTTTTGGGATTTTGCTCTATCATGTAGTAGCTTCCTCCTTGTATTGTATAGTTTGTTTATGGCTGGGGTCCACCAGACAGGACGTCTGTCTTTGGAGGATTGGGTCTTGGTTTTATTTGGGATTGCATGATCCATGCATTCCTGAAGGTGTTCATAGAATGCATTTATAAAGGATTCTGTGGTCTGGGCTGTATTTTCCACAGGCCCGGGGGCTTTGAAGGATTTCGCCTTGGTTTTGAGGCGTGTGAAATTTGCTTTAGAGAAGTTTTTCACTGTGGTTTTTTGGGCAGGGGGTGGGGTCGGGATGTGAATATCCAGTGAGATTAGTTTATGGTCTGATCTTACCAGTGAGGGATACACTTCTGGTCTGGAGCATAGTGTCCCCATGTTGGTGATGATCAGGTCCAGTATGTTTTCCCCTCTTGTGGGAGTGGTAACAAGTTGTTCCATAGCATTTGAGTTTATAAATTCTAGGAACCTTTGGGCTAGGGTGTTGTAGCTAGAGTAATGCTCCCAGTCTATGTTTGGGTAGTTGAAGTCGCCCAATATAATGGTGTTTGGAGAGACCATCATATTTTCCAGTATTCTCAGGAAGGCCAAGTGGGATTCCTGTGTTTGGGAGGGTGGTCTGTAGCAGGCTATAAACTGGAAGGCAGTTTTACCCACAGTTAGTTGTACATGGATAGTCTCTGATGCTTCGTGCTGTGCCACCAACCTGGAGGTGTGGGTATCTTTGATGAATATTGATACTCCCCCTCCTTTTGTGGTTCGGTCCAAGTTTTGGGGCTGAAAAGCATGGTATGAGGTATAACCTGGTAGTGCTGGGGTGCTATCAGGAGCCTTGAACCAGGTTTCTGTTACTGCACAGATATCAATGTTCTCCATGCTAAGGAGAGTTTTGAGTGCGTGTATCTTGAGGTTTAGACTTCTGGCGTTGAGTAGCATTACTCTTAGTTTCTTATCCCTTGTGATACCTATGGAAGTGGGTTTGTCTTTTGAGCTTTGCCTAAAAAAGGTACTATGGGGGTAGCAAGAGCCTTTGCCAATAACTGAAAGCCAAGGGGTGACAGGTGCAAGCCGTCCCTAGTGAAGCATCATGGCTTGTCAAGCATGTCATCCCAGGCTGACAGGCATTGGATACCCTTTGAATGACACCAACACTTAAGCCAATTGTTGAAATTGATCATCTTGTCTTCATATTGTGACATCATTCTTGCTGAGGGGAAATTGCTACTCAAGGTCAGGGTCATACCGGCCTGGGCTACATGCTCAGAGAGCTCCTCTATGTCTCTTTTCATGTAGTCCAGGGAGGTACGTCTCAGGTCATTCACACCAGCATGGACAATGACTGAGTCATATTTGTACTTGCCTTGGAGTGACCTGAGTGCTTGTGTTATGTGGCGGATCCTAGCGCCCGACAGGCAGCTCACCGTGACCTTCTCCTTGTTCAGCCTGGTGAGCAGGACGTCAGTGTGCCTGATGATAGAGTCACCTATTACAAGTGTATCAGGTGTGTTGTTTAGCCTTAAGGGCTGTGACTGTTCTGCACACTGGCTTTGTGAGCTATGTGTTGCATGTGTTTTGTTTTGGGGTAGCGGTTGCTTGGGTGTCTGCTTTGGAGGTCTCTGCTGCTTAGGCAGATTTTTATTTAGAGCCTCCGAGTATGTTTTTGTGTGTTTATGTGTTTGGTTTGTTGTCGTGGTAGGTCTATTTGAGACTGGAATTGTAGTGAGTGTGGTTTCCTTCTCCTCCTGACTGGTTATGCCAGTACTGAGTTGAGAGAGCTTAGCCTCCAGTTTGGCTATATGGTTGCATCTCTCACATGTGTTGGAATTTGTTGGGAGGAGGAGAGGGTTGTCTGTGTACATGAGGCAGTTGTAACATTGCCTCAAGATTCCCAGATTCACCAGCTGGACCGGAGAGGAGATTGACAACTGACCTATGGACATGCTAGAATAGTACTGGGAATTCCTTTGTAATTGAAAAAACAGGGCAATGGGGAACAAGGTACTCAAGGGGAGTTTGTGAGGGTGTAGTGCTTTCAATTTTTTAGAGCTGACTTATATAATTGCTTTAGTGAGCAAGTGCCAGGTAACTTAAATGCAATGTGTTACAGGTAACTTAAATGCAAAAATGACAAACAGTAACTTTCTTTCAAGTGAAACAAGGAAATAAGTACAGTAAGCAATGCAGATATCACTAGGGATCCACAGAAGTGCTAAAAGGCCATGTTTTAGGTGGAATTACATTTATGGAAGTTTAACAAAGGTCATCAAATGTCATTTGGTGTGGTGTATTTATTGAAGGGGACCGGGACAACTATGAAAAGGGAATTTCTGATATTAGGCATCTTATTGGTTGATGCACATTTTATGCCAGCCAGTGATTTCTTCTTAGTTCAAGCATATACAAAGTTCAAGTTTGCTATGTTGCCAACTAAAACTTATTTTACCCACTGTCACCCAGGCAGCCATATAATAAACATGTCGTATAACTTTGTATAGTAAGCATAGCCTTCATTTGGGCCTTAAATAGAATTGTATTTAAAAAAGCAAACAAGCTAGACATATATTTTTAATATCATATTACACTTACGCAAATAACTGATTTAAAGCATCAGGTACTCATTTTAATTTTGAGACCCAATAATGCAAGTCCTTAAACTTGGAGGAATTAAGTGCAATCAGAAAAAAATATTTAGACAAATGGCAGGATTCACGAAGCCTCCGTGTAAGAGTTAGTAAGTCTTACACGGAGGCTTCAGTTAAACGGGGTGATGTCAGCATGCCTTCCATATTCATGAGGGCATGCTGAATCACACCCTAGGCTAACACGGTCCATGTAGCAATGTAGGGGGCGTGTCCGCATGGCGAGTCCTGCAAAGGGGCACACCCCCAGAGGAATCACAGTCCCGAAAGGAAACTCCCACGAGCGAGTCCGCAGAAATGTCAAGAAACACAACAGCACACATGCCCCCACAGACTATAAACCCAACTGAAATGTAAAACGTAAAAATGAACAGTTTAATTTTTTTTTATAATTTCAAAAATGTTTGCCCGTAATTGCGCTCATTTACACGGGTGTGCTTTTCGCTCAGCCACAGTTAGCAGTCATTGAAAAAGCATATAAGATCTAAATATGCAAAATAAGCCAAGCAGCAATAGCGTAGTGGTAGAGACGTCAGCCAAAGAGGAGGTAGTCATGGTTCGAGCCCCAACAACATAATTTTTTATTTTTAGTGAAATAAGCACAAAACAATCCCCTGACATATATGTGTATATATATATATATATATATATATATATATATATATATATATATATATATATAAAAAACTATAATTTAAGGAAAATGTTTTTATGAAGAAATCTGACACAATAAAAAAAAAAATTTATAAGTGTCCATAGCTGAGCAGCGCTCTAACAAGCTGAGTATGTTTGCCCATAGGTGAACAGTGGTTTAACAGGTGTAATATGAGTGCCCGGAGTTGAGCAGCACTTTAACACGCTGAAACTGTGTGCCCGTAGTTGCGCAACATTTCTCACAGCGTAATATGCGTGCTCATAGCCAAATAACGCATTAACCAGTGTAACCCATTTGCGCGGAGCTGCGCAGTGCGCCAACCAGCTTACCGGCGGTCAACGTTGAGCAACCTGTATCAAAGCTACCTTTAAATAGACACACCTCCTAGCCTGTCTAGACAGTAGTAAAATAAAAAAAGCAATGCCCACGCTCGAACCCAGAATACTGTGAATCATAGTCAAAGCACTGAATCACTAAGCCATGACAGCTGTACTGAAAAATGCAGTATTAGCATATATATAGGAATGAATGGAAATAGAAGCATGACAAAGCAGGTTTTTTTAAGCTGATACAATTCCAAAATGGCCAATCACAGATAAGTGTGGGAAAAACGGCATATATAAGCCCCATAGGTAGGAATACACAGCATAACTGATTGTGGAACCTATTTACAGTCAGGATGGCAGGTGTAGGGCAGGGTAGTCATTTCCGAGCACAGAGGTGGGGTGTTGAGGAGTCCAAATACATGGTTTGGCTCCTAGTCCATGATAATGAGGCTCAACTCATGCAGGGCCATGTTCTGTGGGGCGCGTACAAGGCAGAGGCGTGGAACCAGTTGGCACATGATCTCACCAGTGCCACAGGCATACCAAGGACTGGTGAACAGGTCCATAACCACCATGCGGACCTGAAGAGACAAAAGCAGGACCAACTGAACCATTGGATCCAGGAGGCCCAGCAAATGCCCAACGCCCCACTACTGAGTAAGTTTCCATGTAATTATGTATGTAAGGAATTATCCTAGCTGATATTATGGAGATGTATGTTCCAATATTACTTCATTTATATTACAGCTGCAGGTGTGCATTCTGCAAATCGGTGAGCCTATGGTGATAGGCTGGAGCGGTTGCACCACCAGGCAGGTTAGTAATTATATTTCTGTAATTGTTATACAATATAAGTGAGCCAGCTTGTAAAAGAGTTCAGTGTAGTTACATATTAATAAAGTTCAAATAACACTAGAAGAAATATTCTGCTAGTACTGTATGATTAGATAAGTGATGCAGCCTGTAATCCAGAAATAAAAATTAAACAAGTCAGAAATAGTGATTTCCCACCTGTATTGTAATATCAGATAACCTGCTGCAGCCTGAAAATTAGTGGTAAACAAGCTAAAGACAATAGACATGTGTCAAATACATCCCCTTTGAAAATCTGCCATATGAAACAAGTGAGTCTGTTGGAAAGGATTGTTGTAACCAAGTATGACATGTTAATAACGCCTAGAATAAAGTACTATCTTGAATTGTAAAAATAAAACAAGTGAGAGTGTGAGAAAGAGGTAGGAATCGACCAAGAAAGCTGTTATAACTTCTGAATAAAGTATACTGCAGTCAGTACATAATAAAATGAATGAGACAGCCACAACCAAACAGTGAAATGTTTGAAATAAAGTACTGAAGCTGGAATGTGTCTGTCCCACAATTTGGATATGTTGCTGTACCCTTGCAATATGGAGATCGTATGGTTGTATGAAATAATGAACATCCACAGTTGTCTAGAGCCATATAAATGAAATGTAGCAGGATGCTGTACCTGAACACAGCCAGATATGAACGTGTATGAATAAAAATGCAATGTATATTAATGTAGCAGTAACAGTCCCATCACCAACATTCCTAAGGTTACATATAGGAAACTGCACTAAGACCTGTAGGGTATATATATCTGCAGCTACTAGAGATGTACAGCATATGTATAGGTAGTTGAAGATGTTAATGAAATATTTCTTCACCCTACCCTATATTCACAAATAATGCCATTCCACAACAAACTGGGTATGTGTATTCACAATTAATTCCTACGGACATTTGTCCTGTTGGTTCAAACATATTTGCACGCACGTTGCTGCATGTGCCCTGTTCACATATCCAAACCTGATGGCCTGTTGCCATCAATCAACCCTGCATGCTGTTGGATTGTGTACTGTTGTTCAAAATATGCATGTATTATGCTTGCTGTTCAATGTTTGGAATTCATGGGTGTTTGGTTAATGGGAATACTGATGCATACTGTTACAACTAATTTTGAATGGTATTGTTTGTTACTAACCCAAAATGTCATAAAATATTGCTAAACATAGGACAACAGGGAAGGCGGGTTCCAGCGGACCCACCTCTCCCACCTAAACTGGTGAGTGCACCTGGCACTAGTGCCCAGGCCGGAACCTCCTATGGTGGCCCTGTGCCACCTTCTGGTGGAAGCGCTGCAGGGGATGGGGCTTGTCCCCCCTCTGCAAGCATGGCCGGAGGAGACTGTCCACTCACCCTCCAAAGTGTCCGGTCTGTGGTGCGTAGCGAGTTCAGGCATTCTGTGCTTGAACCCCTACGCCAGCTTGAGGCTAGGGTGGTGCAACTCACGGGTGTGCCTGCTGCCCATCCTACACAGCCCCCAGCACAGCCCCGTCCTGGACTGTGAAGGCACAGTGGCAACTGCCCATGGGTGGGGATCTCAGTTCCACTGTTGCCATCTGAGGGCACATGGGCTCGCGATATCCAAACATCCATCCCCGTCAATTGTGTTTCCCCCCCACGTGTCATACTCCGCCCCTGTATGCGTCTTCTTTGTCTTGTCTGTTAACCTCCCCTACCTACCTCCCCAAATATACCTACTTCCTGTACCTCACATTCCACTCTCACCTGAAAAAAAAAATAAAAAAAGGGCACTCTGTTCCCGCAAAAAAATTACGCCCCATACATAGCTGCACATTTTGCAGACATGTCTGCTGGACATGTGAACTGGTAATTACAACTGGCTGTACAACATATTTTGTTGTCCTCACCCCTCTCTCAGGGGTGGAAGATTTCAAATTTCACACCAAATTACACACATATGCACAGCTGTTGCTGATAAAGAAATGGGCAGCTATTGCCTTTCCTACATCCTTCCTGCAAATGCCAAGCTTGTTTTCCTACTGTCCTACCCACTTTGTGCCCCCCTTTTCACCACTGTCCTGTCTCCCCATTTTCTTTTCTTTCAAAGAAATTAGCGCAGGTGTGCATGAGAGTAAGCACTTTTAAGCAGTAGTAAGCGGGTGTGTGCTTGTGTGTGCTTAGCTAAGTGTGTGTGCGCGAAGCTAAGTGGCACTGACATGCGTGAGCTCCACGCAAACCAGCGCTAACCCGCTTACAACTGCTTAAAAGTGCCTTAGTCACTCTGAATGACAAGGCCTGTAGTCTGCTCAGCAGCAAAATAAAATTCCTCTGTCAGTCTCGAACCCAGGACCTTGGAAACACTAGTCTGCATGACTTACCACTAAGCCATGACTGATATACCAGAACTTTGTGCTGAAAGCAATATATCATGAAATAGTAGGACTGAATGTAAAGGGAATATAGGAAGGCTATTACACAAAGCTTTTCTTGTATCTTTACTGGCAATTCTTGTGGATTTGTATAACATTAGTGTGAGAAGAGAAACAGCCATGCTAGTCAGTAGCTAGTAGGTAATAATGTGACAGTAGCACCTTGCAAACCACACACACTATCAGAGCAGGATAAACACTGCCATATTTGAATAGGTAAGAGGCCAGATCTCGCAACTGTGACTGATTTACAGGGATGTCCCTGATTTGAAAACAAATGTTAACTGTGCCCCACTGAATCCCTGTGAAATGTACTAACAGTAGGCAGAAAGGTGTGGAATCCTACGTAATGGTAACTGTCAATTACTGAAAGTATGCACTACTTGCATGTCAGAAATGGTGTAGTAATACATATGCTCAAAATACCCCACAGTCACAACTGCAGAATATCTGAAATATATCACGGGTGTATCCCACTGATAGGTACCATTCCCTGAGTCTGATAAAAGATACACCTGAGAGTATCTGAGGCCTGCAAGTGTCACAAACTCACAGGCATATCATTCTATCTGCTGTCACACACTCTGTGAATAGCTGTAGAATAGCTTCCACAAGCACACCCACATGTAGGTGTACAACCCACAAATATCAAAGGAGGTATCCAACTAATAAAATAAGGACAGTATAGCAGTTTACAAGCACTGCATGTGCCTGCTATCCATAACTGTTAGTACAAAGTACAAGGCCCCACTACTGCTCAGCAGCAAAATAAAATACCCTTGTAGGTGTCAAGCCCCACACCTTGGCCAGACCGGACTGCATGCAGTACCACCAAACCACAACAAACATATAAGGAATTGCTGCTGAAAGAAATATAGCAAGCATTACAAGGAGTGAATGTAAATGGAAAATAGGAAAGCCATAGCAACACATTCCAGTAAAGACACCTAGCAGGCATTCAAGGAGTGAATGTAAAGGCCAAATAGTGAAGCCATAGCAACAAATTGCAAGAGCCACTGCTGTATACCAGTTACTCCACAAGTCCCACAGGAAAGCACATACTCCCATTTAAACAGTACTAGCATTATTAGGTGTCAGTTAACATACACACTGAGAAGAATAAACTGGAGGAAGCAATAGTCAGGTGTCAGTACAACATGCATTTCAGTGCCTACAACACAGCCTGAAATATGAGAGACATACCAACCTTTACACTCACAGAACAGTGTCCACAACATACCAGCATGGTCCCCACCTTGAAAATCTGAAAGGGCTACGCCTACCTAACCTAACATTTTATAGCACCGTCCTGAAATCACAGTGAGAACTGCAATTACCACACAGCAGACTGCATGCAATTAGAAAATGCTGGCTAACAATTGGTGCAGAGGCCATCACATGCACATGTGCATATACCTACAAAAGCAGCCGGTACTCCCAGTCCATACATGCAATACTTTCATTGCAACATCCGGAGGGAGAGACAGAGAGAGAGAGAGAAAAAAAAAAAAAAAAAAAAAAAAGAAAACAGAAAAACGGAAAAAGAGACACAGAGACAGCCACCAAAAATAAAACAATACAAAACAGCAAGCTAACCAGCAGCAGGCCACCAAGCAGCAAGCCATCACAAACAGCAGTGACAAACAAAGGTAATGTAAACTAATAATGTAATAGTCTACATACTGTGAACCCTCCATATGTGTTAGCAGTCTGTATCTATATATATATCTATACATCTATATCTATATATATATATATATATATATATATATATATATATGAAGATGTGCATAGGGCAGGGGACATACTGCAACTGTTAGTGAAGGCTGGACATACATATGTATGGGAAGGTTGCTATGTGCACATATCAATGTAGGTTGTAGTGCAACATACAATGTAGGTTGTACAGTAATGGATGTTTAGCAGTATGTTAGTGTGTGTATTTGTATGTGTAAATAAAAAGGTATATATATATATATATATATATGGTTTCATATGAAACCATCAAAATTACATTACATCGAGAATTACTACAACGAGACGAGAACATCGAAAGCAGAAAGCAGCGAAAACTGAAATCGTCGACATTCACAACATCGACTGTATGGAAAGTGCACAACATACAGCATACAAGTTATGAATATAGTCCGTACATACTGCAATGTTACTAAAATAAGCAACATGGTTTGCGTGGTTTACACTATGTTCCAAACACCGAGTTGAGGAGTCAGATTAAGTTCGCTACTGGAAATAAACGTGCCTTTTTCATTATGCACTATCTATAAATCATACGTCCACAATAGTAGTATCAGAACAACGGACAACTTTTCAGTTATAATCCCATTAGTCTTCTGTGTTAGGAACTCTAAATTAAAACGTGCATAGACTAGATCCAGGCCTGTTGAATGTAGCTTTGTTTGTATGCTTGTTTGCTTGTTATTTCCCTGAAACACTAATTCCACCTGAAATGCAGCTTTACAGCGCCTCTGTGGATTCCTAGTGACATCTGCATTGCTTACTGTACGTATTTCCTTGTTTCACTTGGCAGAAAGTTACTGTTTGTCATTTTTGCATTTAAGTTACCTGTAGCACATTGTATTTGAGATACCTGGAACTTGCTCACTAAAGCATTTATATATGCCAGCACTAACAAATTAAAAGCACTACACCCTCACAAACTCACCTTGAATACCTTGTTCCCCATTGGCCCTTTTTGTTGTTAATTATAAAGGAATTCCCAATACTATTCTAGCATGTCCAAAGGTCAGTTGTCAATCTCCTCTCCTGTCCAGCTGGTGAATCTGGGAATCTAGAGGCAATGTTACAACTGCCTCATGTACACAGACAACCCTCTCCTCCTCCCAACAAATTCCAACACATGTGAGCGATGCAACCATATAGCCAAACTGCAGGCTAAGCTCTCTCAACTCAGTACTGGCGAAACCTGTCAGGAGGAGAAGGAAACCACAGTTACTACAATTCCAGTCTCAAATAGACCTACCATGACAGCAATCCAAACACATAAACACACGAACACATACTTGGAGTCTCTAAATAAAATTCTGCCTAAGCAGCAGACACCTCCAAAGCAGGCACACAAGCAACCGCTACCCCAGAACAGAACACGTGCAACACATAGCTCACAAAGCCAGTGTGCCAAACAGTCACAGCCCTTAAGGCTAAACAACACGCCTGATACACTTGTAATAGGTGCCTCTATCGTCAGGTACACTGACGTCCCGCTCACCAGGCTGAACAAGGAGAAGGTCACGGTGAGATGCCTGTTGGGCGCTATGATCCGCCACATAACACAAGCACACAGGTCACTCCAAGGCATGTACAAATATGACTCAGTCAGTGTCCATGCCAGTGTGAATGACCTGAGACGTACCTCCCTGGACTACATGATAAGAGACATAGAGGAGCTCTCTGAGCATGTGGCCCAGGCTCGTATGACCCTGACCTTGAGTAGCATCTTACCCTCACCAAGAATGATGCCACAATATGAAGACAAGATGATCAATTTCAACAATTGGCTTAAGTTTCGGTGTCATTCCAAGGGGATCCAGTGCCTGTCAGCCTTGGGATGACATGCTCGACAAGCCACGATGCTTTGCTAGGGACGGCTTGCACCTGTCACCCATGGGCTTTTGGATATTGGCAAAGGCTCTTGCTACCCCCATAGTGCCTTTTTTAGGCAAGGCTCAAAAGACAAAACCACCTCCATAGGTATCACAAAGGATAGGAAACTAATAGTAATGCTACTCAATGCCAGCAGTGTAAAGCTCAAGATGCATGCACTGGAAACTGTCCTTAGCATGGAGAACATCAATATCTATGCAGTAACAGAATCCTAGTTCAAGGCTCCCGAAAGCACCCCAGCACTACCAGGTTATACCTCATACCATGCTTGTCAGCCCCAAAACTTGCACCAAAACAGAACAGGAGGGGGAGTATCAATATTCATCAAAGATACACACACCTCCAGGTTGGTGGCACAGCACAAAGCATCAGAGACTATCCCATGTGCAAGTAACAGTGGGTAAAACTGCCTTCCAGTTCATAGCCTGGCACACACCCCCCTCCCAAACCCAGGAACCCCACTTGGCCTTCCTGAAAACACTGGAAATATGAAGGTCTCTCCAAACACTATTATATTGGTGGACTGCAACTACCCAAACATAGACTGGGAGCATTACTCTAGCTCTAACACCCTAGCTCAAAGGTTCCTAGCATTTATACACTCAGATGCTATGGAACAAGTTATTACCACTCCCACAAGAGGGGGAAACATACAGGACCTGTTCTTCACCAACATGGGAACTCTATGCTCCAGACCAGAAGTGTACCCCTCACTGGTAAGAGCAGACCGTAAACTAATCTCACTGGATATTCACATCCCAACCCCACCCCCTGCCCACAAAACCACAGTGTAAAACTTCTCTACAGCAAATTCCACACCCTCAAAACTGAGGTGGAATCCTTCAAAGCCCCCAGACCTGTGGAAAATATGGCCCAGACCACAGAATCCTTTATAAACGCATTCTATGAACACCTTCAGGAATGCATGGATCATGCAATCCCAAATAAAAACAAGACCCAATCCTACAAAGGCAGATGTCCTGTCTGGTGGACCACAGCCATAACCAAACTATACAATAGAAGGAGGAAGCTACTACATGATAGAGAAAACCCCCCAAAAGAGGAAGCATCTTTGTTCAGCGTTAGCAAAATACTACGGGCACTCATAAAATCGTCTAAGGACAGCTTTGAGAGATGAAATGCACAGGACACTAAGGATAATCACAAGGCTTTCTTCAGTTATGTTAGGAACCTGGGTGGGAATTCCCAGATATGCTCAGAATTAGTCCAAAATGACAAAAGACTACACCAAACCCACAGACACTGCCAACATCCTAGCTGACAGGTTCAGCACAACCCCCCCCCCCCTCCCCACCAGAAGGGCAAATATCTATCCCAGCAGAGTGCTTCCCCCCTGACATCTCAGATGCTCAGGTAAGAGCCACCCTCTCCAAAGCAAATAACACAGCATCAATGGGACCAGACGGTGTCCCTGGCTGCATCCTACATGAACTCCAAGATGAGCTAAACCCAAACATAAAACTACTGTTCAATTTCAGCCTTACCACAGGTTATGTACCCAAAGAGTGGCGTACAGCAACAGTGATCCCTCTCCACAAAGGTGGTGCCTCAATGGATCATGGAAACTATCGCCCCATAAGCCTGACTAGCTTGGTCTGTAAAGCTATGGAAAGGATCATCATGGACCTCATACATAAAGATATTGGGGACCTACAGACACTGGATCCTACCCAGTGTGACTTTAAGGGCAGATCCTGCCTCTTGCACCTGGTTGATTTCTTTGAAACAGTCACCAAGGCCATTGACGAGGGGAAGGTGGTCCACACAGCCTACCTGGACCTTGTAAAAGCCTGCGATACAATACCCCACTTGGGTATTATAGATAAGCTCACCAGCTTAAATATACACCCCTATGTCACTAGATAGGTTGCAAACTGGCTCAAGGACAGAACCCACATGGTTAGAATTGCTGGAGCCATGTCAGACTCCAAACCAGTTACAAGTGGTGTCCCACAAGGCTCAGTCCTGGGACCTCTCCTGTTTGGTATATATGTCTCAGTGGTACAGGCCGACACGGAAGGACTGTGGCTGACCAAGTTCGCGGATGAACGCAAACTGGGCACTATAATTGACTCTCCAGCCGACACAACCATCCACCAAAAGGGCCTCATAGAAACAGACAACTGGTGCCAGAGCCATGGCCTCAAGCTAAATGCTACAATCTGTATAGTCATCCCCTTTGGCAAAAACAAAGTGGCCACAAATGACCACATAGGTGGTAATCCATTATGTATGGAAGAAGTAATTAGGGACATGGGGACCGAAGTTGATAGCAATCTCTCATTTGACGACCACATGGCCAAAGTGGTTAGAAAAACATTTTATATAGCCCACCTAATCATGACAGGATTCACATCTAGATCAGGGGAGGTCATTGTGCCTCTTTACTCATCCCTCATCAGGACCATAATTGAGTACAATGCCCCTTTTGGGATTTACCTTACCAGACACCTGCAGCAACTGGAAAGACCACAAAAGTACCTCACCAAGAGGATCAAAGGGCTCAAACAGATGCCATATGCTGCCTGGTTAACATAACTCCATACTCAGTGGCATACTGCCTGCTCAGAGGCATCTGTGCCAGATGTATAATGCCATGTCCAACCTGGAAGTAATGGACATGCTGCACCTCAGAAAATCAAACTCCCATTGAGCTTTGCGCTCGAGAGACTTGAACCTCAGCACTGACATCAATAGGACATGCTGGAGGGACAGATTCATAACCCAGAGGCTCCCTTCACTCTGGAATAAAATCCCAGTCCAGGTTAGGCAGAGTCCCTCAAAGACTCTCTTCAAGAGGAATCATGATGAGTGGATGGGGGATTGTAGGTGTACCCCAGGTATCACTTCTGTGTCAATGTTAGATAGAGGCACAGTATACTAACCACAGAAAAGGGCATAGCAACATTAATCTAAACTGGGTGGTGAAAGCCAAACACACTCTGGCTTGGCTTATAAATGCCCTAGGGCATTTATAAGCCAAACACACTCTGGCTTGGCTTATAAATGCCCTAGGGCAGATAGCCTAGTATGAACCTATGAACCTATGAACCTATACCCACACCCCCAGGTTGTTGCCACAGTGTGACACATCAAAGACTATCCACATGCAACTAACAGTGGGTTAAACTGACTTCCAGTTCATAGCCTGCTACGGACCACCCTCCTAAACCCAGGTAACCCACTTGGCCTACTTAACAATACATGAATATCTGCAGGTGTCTCCAAACAACAATATATTGGGCAGCTTCATTTACCCACACATAGACTGGGAGCATTACTGTAGCTCCAACACCCTAGGTGTAAGGTTCCTAGAATCCATGCACTCAATTGCTATGGAACAACTTGTTACCACTCCCACAAGAGGGGAAAATAAGCTGCACCTGATCATCACCAACATGTGGACTATATGCTCCAGACCAGAAGTGTATCTCTCACTGGTAAGATGACACCATAGACTACTCTCACTGTATATTCACATACCAAATGCAGCCCCTGCACAGAAAACCACAGTCATAAAGTTGTGTAACACAAATTCCATGTATTCACATGAGGCAGGCTTCAGACATGGGAACTATTTAAGGTCACAGGTACATATGTCTATGTGGCACACACATACCTCATGTGTGCATTGACATTACTGATATAATCTATGTCATACAATATTAAGAGCAACACCCCACACACATGGACAAACTGTGTGACAAAAACACACATGGCATTTGGAGGATTCAAACCCCTACTTAATTATGTTATGACACTTCAGAGAGCCACATTAGCAGAGTATGCTATTGACATTACTTGGAGGCTTTCCTTCTCCTGCTATATTTATAGGGTGCTGACATCATCAGTGTTTAGAAAGAGGAATGTGCATCATGTAGTGTGTTCTTCTAGTTGCCAAAAGGGACATTTCTTTCACACACACACTAACCCCCCCCACCCAAAAACACACACACTGAGTATTTGTAGGATTCAAACCCCTACCGAACTATACTATGACACTTAAGAGAGAGGCATTAGTAGAGCATGCGATTTGCATTACTGAGAAGTTTCCCTTCTCCTGCTGTACTTATAGGGTGCTGACATCATCAGTGTTTAGAAAGAGGAATGTGCATCATGTAGTGTGTTCTTCTAGTTGCCAAAAGGGACATTTCTTTCACACACACTAACCCCCCTCATACTCAGCATTTGAAGGATTCAAGCCCCTACCTAGCAACACTTGAGGGAAAGACGCATTAGCATAGTGTGCTATTCAAATTACAGGGCAACTACTCTTCTCTTGCAGTATTTATAGGGTGCTGACATCATTATTTATATAGAAGTATGTACATCTATTACTATCTGTCAGTTAGGGGGATAGCATATATATGCATTAACAGCTGCCTACTTCAGGGTCAGATATGCACATCAGCACTGCCAGGTTATGTTTTATACCATGCTTCGTGACCACAGGACCTGTAACACACAACACAACCAGTTCAGACCACCCCTCCCATATCCAGGACACACACTTTGCTTCCCTGGGAACAGTGTAGGATACGAAGGTGTTCACATACACCATTACAGTGGTTAACGTCAGGTACAGGTATATTGTGTGGGGGAACTACTCAGGCCTCAACAACATCACCCTACAGTCACTACAATTTGTGAATCCATGTGCTATGGCAGGACCACTCACCACAGCCACAAGGGGGAATACATATTGGACCTGACCATCTGCAACATGGGGAATCTGTGTTCCACACCAGAGGTAGACCACCATTGTTAATATCTGACCATACCCAACTTTCCCTGGACATCCATATCCCATCCCCACCCCCAGGCAAGGAAGTCACTGCAAACAAAGTATTTATCAAAAGCAGACTTTGCACTTGTGAAGACTGGGGTGGAAGACTTCAAAGGACCCATGCTGGAGGATTATACAGGCCACTCTGCATAATCCTTGACAATTGCATTCTATGAGCATCTGGAAGGTTTGCATTGATCATGCTATCCCAAATAAACCCATGACTCCTCCACAACAGGAGACCTGTCTGGTGTACACCAGCCAAATATAAGCTGTACAACAGAAGGAGGGAGCTAATACATTACAGAGCAATATCCCACAGAGGGAGGATGTCTCTGAACAGTATTGGCACGACACTTCAATCCCTCAAACTCATCACGTCAAAGTGTTGACAGTGAAATTGTCCAGACACTGCAGATAAGGCTCTCCTCAGTCTGTAATTTATGCCCAATTACTGTTATAAGTCCTCACCAACCCTATTCCAGCAAACACCAGCCACATGGATGTGACATTGCAAATTCAACCCCTGGGATCTCCACTGTGTCCCTGCTTAACAGAGGCACAGCACACTAGCCTTAAATGGTGCCTTCTGTGACCTACTTTACAGAGGCACAATAGCCTACTGTACTGGGGAGGCAGACGCCAAGCACACTCTGGCTAAGCTTGTATTCCCTAGGGCAAACAGCCTAGTATTGACCTCTACACCCATATGTTTAATTTTCAGATGCACAATATTTGTTGCTGATAAACTGCTTGCAGGACTTTATTGCCATAGCTTTCCCTGTTTCTATGAACAACTTGTGTATCTGTGGAAGATGTTTGAATATGAGAAGGATCCACTATTTAACTTAAGTCTCTGTAGTCATTTAACTGTGTGCACTGGGCAGATTGCTGTATTGTGGTTGGTTCCTGGATTAACACATACAAATACCAGATATGTGTGGCCAACTGCTAAACTCAGACATGGCCTAAGTGTGTGAGCATGCCCAGTTCAGGCTTTCCATGGCTTGTTGCCTGACATATGTCTCATTTATCAAAGTGTACAAGCATGCCCAGTGTGAGCTTTCCATATGTTGAAATCTGCAGTCCACCACATTTGTGGTTGTGTGTGAACTTCAACAATATTTCACATTTATAGTTGTGTGTTGGGAGTCATGTTGTGTACTTACTACCCAACTGCTTTGTGTCTGAACCCAACAGGGATTATACTGTGCCTGTGGGTTTCCATGGGATAGTTTGCATACAGTTGTCAACATCCTTTCATACTGACCAAACATTGTAATATCGTAGAGTGTACTGGTTCAGTACTTTCACTGTGGTGGACAGTATCCTGGGTTTCAGTCCTATCACTGCTTTAAATATTCATAGTGAGCACATCAGACTGGTTAAGGGCCAGTTGTGCACATATGACCATGTTGCATTTTGTTCAGATATGGACTACTTAAACCAGGCTTGTCCAACATTGGTAGTGTATTCCACAACTTCGGTGGACATTGACAAACACTAGCAATGTGCCCTAGGCCATTTCTACTGCTAGTCAGAGAGTGTGTTTGTCCTTCAACACACATTGTAACTGGATTTTGACATGACATATTTCAAGGTTAGTATACTGTGCCTCTGTCTACCCGTGACATAACAGTGATACCCAGGGTAAACCTACCATCTCCCATCCACTCATCAAGATTCCTCTTGAGGAGAGTCAATGAGGGACTCTCTGGCTAACCTGTACTGGGAGTTTACTCAAGAGTGGAGGGAGCTTCTGGGTTATGGATCAATCACTACAGCATGTCCTATGTATGTCAGTGTTGGGGTTCAGGTCTCTCATGTGCATAAGCTCACTGGCATTCAGATTGTACATGGTGCAGCATGTTCATTGATTCCAGCTTGGACATGGCTTTATACATCAGGCACAGATTGCCTCTGGGCAGGCAGTATGGCGCTGTGTGGAGCTGCAGTTTGTTTGATCAGGCAACACATGGCATCTGTTCGAGCTCTTTGATCCTCCTGGTGAGGTACTTTTGGGGTCTTTCCAGTTGCTAGAGGTGTCTGCTGCAGTACATCCCACAGGGGCCATTGTACTCAATTGTGAGGCGGATGAAGGGTGACTGAAGAGGCACAATTACCTCCCCTGATCTAGATCTGACTACCTTCATGATTAGGTGGGTATATGGTATGTTTATGTAACCACTACAGCCACATGGTTGTCAAATGCAAGATATCTATCAAATTGTGTCCCCAGGTCTCATTACTTCTAAAGTACTTAATGGGTTAACACCTATGTGGTAATTGGTGGGCACTTACTGTTTATCCACAGGGGATGACTATACAATTTTCTGCAATTAGCTTGATGACATGGCTCTGGCACCAGTTGTCTGTTTCTATGTGGCCCTTTTGTAGGATGCTTGTGTCAGCTGGAGGGTCAGATATGGTGCCCAGTTTGTAGTCCTCTGCAAACTTGTTCAAACACAGTCCTTCCATGTTGGCCTGTACCTATGGGAAATATATACCAAACAAGGGAGGTCCCAGGACTAAGCCTTGTGGGATGCCAGTTGTAGCTGGTTTGTAGTCTGACATGGCTGCAGCATTTCTGACCATGTCAGTTCTGTCCTTGGGCTGGTTTGCAACCCATCTACTGACATAGGGGTTTATATTTAAGCTGGTGAGCTTATCTATAATGAACATGAGGTATTGTATGGAAGGCTTTTGCAAGGTCCATATAGGCTGTGTGGACCACATTCCCCTCATCAATGGCCTTGATGACTGTTTCAAATGAGTCAAACATGTTTAAGGGACAGGATCTGCCCTTAAGAAAGCCACGCTGGGTAGGATCCAGTGTCTGTAGGTCCCCAATATCTTTATTTCTGAGGTCCATGATGATCCTTTCCATAGCTTTGCAGACCAAGCTTGTCAGGATTCTGGGGTGATAGTTTGCAGTATCCATTCAGGCACCACCTTTGTGGAGAGGGACCACTGTTGCTGTACACTGCTCTTTGGGTACATATTCTGTGGTAAGGCTGAAATTGAGCAGTAGTGTTATTTGGCGTTCCATTCTTCTTGGAGTTCATGTTGGACACAGCCCAGGACACCATCTCGTACCAGTGATGCTGTGTGTTTTGCTTTGAAGATGCTGGTTGTTACCTCAGCATCTGCAATGTCAGGGGGCCAGCACTCTGCTGGGATAGATATTTGGCATTTTGGGGGGGGGGGAGTTTGCACTGAACCTGTCAGGTTGGATGTTGGCAATGTGTGTGGGTTTGTTGTATTGCTTGTAATATTTGGTAATTCAGAGCATATCTGTGAATTCCCAACAAGGTTCCTACCATCAGTTAAGAAGGCCTTGTGATTATCCTTAGTGTCCTGTACAATTTGTATCTTCATAGGTTCATAGGTTCATACTAGGCTATCTGTCCTAGGGCATTTATAAGCCTAGCCAGAGTGTGCGTGGCTTTCGCCACCCCTTGCTATGTGAATATTATGCCCATTTAGGGTTTACTTTACTGTGCCTCTGTCTAGATGTGACACAGTGAAGACCCCCAGTGTAAATCTACGATCTCCCATCCACTTGGCAAGATTTCTGTTGAAGAGAGTCAGTGAGGGGCTCTGCCTAACATGGAGAGGGATTCTGTTCCAGAGTGTAGGGAGCCTCTGGGTTATGAATCTGTCCCTCCAGCACATCCTATTTATTTATGTGTTGAGGTTGACATCTCTCGCTCTCGCAGCTCTGATGGATTTGGATTTTCTGAGGTGGAGCATGTCCATTAATTCTGTATTGGACATGGCCTTGTACATCGGGCATACATCACCTCTGAGTATGCAGTATGTGACTGCGTACAGCTGGGGTGTCGTCAGCCAGGCAGCATATGACAAATGTTTGAGACCCTTTATCCTCTTGGTGAGGTACTTTTGAGGCCTTTCTAACTGCTGCAGGTGTCGGGTAAGGGACATCCCAAATGGGGCATTGTACTCAATTATGGGCCTGATAAGAGAAGAGTATAGGGGCACAATGACCTCTCTTGATGTAGATGGAATCCTTTCATGATAAGGTGGCCAATATAGAAGGTCTTCCTAGCCACGTTGGCAATGTGAGTGTCACATGAGAGGTTACTGTCCACTTGTGTCCCTAGGTCCCTGATTACTTCTTCCATACGTAATGGATTACCACCTATGTGATAATTTGTGAGTACCTTGTTTGGTATTTGGAGAGACATTCATACTCTCCAGTGTCTTCAGGAAGGCTGAGTGGGGTTCCTGGGTTTGAGAGGGTGATCTGTAGCATGCTACAAACTGTACAGCAGTTTTGCCTATGGTTAGTGGCACATGGATGGTCTCTGATGCTTCATGCATTGTCAATAACCTGGACGTGTGGGTATCTTTGCTGAATATGGATACTCCCCCTCCTTTTGTGGTTTGGTCCAGGTTTTGGGGCCAAAAAGCATGATATGAGGTATAACCTGGTAGTGCTGGGGTGCTCTCAGGAGACTTGATGCAGGTTTCCGTCACTGCACAGACATCGATGTTCTCCATACTGGGGAGGGCCTCGAGAGCATGCATCTTGAGGTTTAGACTTCTGGCATTGGGCAGTGTTTTTTCCATTTATGTTTTTTTCTAGGGACGTGGGTTTGTCTTTTCAGCCTTGCCTACAAAAGGCACTATGGAGGTGGCAAGAGCCTTAGCCAATATCCAGACGCCCAGGGGTGACAGGTGCAAGCCATCCCTGGCAAAGCAGCATGGCTTGTCAAGCATGACATCCCAAGCAGACAGACATTGGATCCCCTTGGAATGACACCAGTAATTGAGCCAATTGTTAATGCTGATCATTCTGTGTTTGTACTGTGGCATCATTCTTGGTGAGGGTAGGATGCTGCTCAGGGTCAGAGTCATACTGGCCTGGCCTACATAATCAGAGAGCTCCTCCATCCCTGGCAAAGCAGCATGGCTTGTCAAGCATGACATCCCAAGCAGACAGACATTGGATCCCCTTGGAATGACACCAGTAATTGAGCCAATTGTTAATGCTGATCATTCTGTGTTTGTACTGTGGCATCATTCTTGGTGAGGGTAGGATGCTGCTCAGGGTCAGAGTCATACTGGCCTGGCCTACATAATCAGAGAGCTCCTCTATGTCTCTTTTCATATAGTCCAGGGAGGTACGTCTCAGGTCATCCACACCAGCATGGACAATGACTGAGTCATATTTGTACTTGCTTTGGAGTGACCTGCATGCTTGTATTATGTGGTGGATTGTAGCAGCCTACAGGCAGCTTACTGTACCCTTTTCCTTGTTCAGTCTGGTGAGCGGGACATCAGTGTGTCTGACTATGGAGTCACCTATTACAAGTGTATCAAGCATGTTGTTTGTCCTTGTGGGCTGTGACTGTTTGGCACACCAACTTTGTGTACTACGTGTTGCATGTGCTATGTTTGGAGGTAGTGGTTGCTTGGGTGTCTGCTTTGGAGGCCTCTGTTGATTTGGTAGATTTTTAACTAGAGCCTCTGGGAATGTTTTTGTGTGTTTATGTCTTTGGTTTGCAGTTGTGATAGGTCTATGTGAGACTGGGTTTATGGTATGTGTGGTTACCTTCTCCTCCTGACTAGTTTTGACAGTACTGAGTTGAGAGAGCTCAGCCTCCAGTTTGGATAAATGGTTGCACCTCTCACATATATTTGTATTTCTTGGGGGGAGGAGGGGGTTGTCTGTGTACATGGGGCAGGTGTAACATTGCCCAAGATTCACAGATTCAACTTGTTGTAGCTGGCCTTAGTGGATTTTATGAGTGGCCATTTTTTATTGCCATAATACTGATTAGAGATTACTTCCCTTTTTGGGTTTGCTCTATCATGCAGTAGCTTCCTCATTCTCTTGCATGGTTTGGTAATGGCTGGGGTCCACTATGCCAGATGCCTGCGTGTATGGTATTGGGCCTTGGTTTTATTTGAGATTGCATAATCCATGCATTCCTGACAGCATTCATAGAATGCATTTATAAAGGGTTCTGAGGTGTGACCCATATTTTCCACAGGCACAGGGCCTTTAATGGATTCCACATCAGTTTGGAGGAGTGCAACATTTCCTTTACACATGTTTTACACTGTGGTTTTCTGGCCAGGGACTGTGGTCAGGATGTGACTATCCAGTGTGATTACTCTATGGTCTGATCTTACCAGTGAGGGATACACTTCTCATCTGGCCATAGAGTACCCGTGTTGCTGATTATCACATCCAGTATGCTTACCCCTCTTGTGTGAGTCGTACATTGTTCCAGAGCATTTTGGTTTATGGATTCTAGGAACCTTTGGCCTAGGGTGTTGGAGCTGGAATAATGCTCCCAGTCTATGTTTGAGTATTTTCAGTCACCCAGTATAATGTTGTTTGGAGAGCTTGATATTTCCATGTGTTCCAACGTAGGCCAAGTGCAGTTACTGGTGTTAGGAGGGTAGTCTGTAGCAGGCTACAAACTGGGAGGCAGTTTTAGCCACTGTTACTTGACCATGGATAGTCCATGCTGCTTCTTGTTGTGGTACCAACATGGAGGTGTGGTTATCCTTGACAATTATTGCTAGTCACCCTCCTTTTGTAGTTTGTTCCATGTTTTGGGGCTGTAAAGCACGGTATGAGGTGTAACCTAGTAGTGTTAGGGTGCTCTTGTGAGCCTTGACCCAGTTTTCTGTTACAGGACAGATATCAACATTCTCCATGCTGAGGGGAGTTTAGACTGCATGCATCTTGCAGTTTAGACTTCTGGCATTGGGTAGCATTACATCTAGGTTCTTATCCCTTGTGATACCTATGGAGGTGGGTTTGTGTTTTGAGCCTTACCTACTCAAGGCACGGTGGGGGTGACAACAGCCTTTGCCAGAAGGACAGGACTGATAGGTGCACGCCATCCCTAGCAGGTGGAGCATCGTGCCTTGCTCAGCATGTCATCCCAGGCTGGCACGCATTGGATCCCCTTTGACTAACAGCAATACTTAAGCCAATTATTGTAATTGATCATCTCGTCTTCATATTGTGGCATCATGCTTGGTGAGGGTAGGATGTTAGTCAGGGTCATCAAGTTTGCATATACTACATGGTGTTACATTGCTTAACACATGGCAATCATGCCTCAGGTGGTGCTGCAGGGCTGTCTATGTTGGATGAACATACTACACTCCCTGTTCATGTTTGATAGCAGGTTGTGTCAACTTAGGCATCCCTTCTACTATATGTGTGAGTCAGAAAGAGGTATCATTTCCAGGGTTCCTACTGAGCCAGTGTATGTGCTATGCATTGCCGCTTTGCCAAGGCCAAGGCATACTGGGCACGCCTCCTTCTGCCTACTGGGGCAGGCTCAGGTTGTTCCTCCTCCGAGTCATGCTCTGCCTGTGATTGGCTTGGCAATGGTGGGGGGCTGTTTGGCCCAGCCCTATGCTGGTCCTGCTGCAGCTGTTTTCGCAGAATCATATTATGTAGCATAGCACATACCATGACAATTTGGGTACATGTAGTTGGTGAGTACTGCAAGGCTCCACCAGATGTGTCCAGGCACCGGAACCATGACTTGAGCAGCCCAAACACACGCTCGATTACATTTCGTGTTTGTGCGTGTGCCTCATTATGGTGTTCTTGTTCAGGTGTGTGTGCATTTCTGATGGGTGTCATCAGCCATGGCTCCAGTGCATAGCCAGCATCCCCCACTAAGTGACCATGTGGGATGTCCCCATTGGCAAATGTCTGGTACAGCTGCATCAGATGCCAGATATGGGAATCATGGTAGCTTCCAGGGCAGCCAGCACACACATTTATTATTATGCCCTGGGCATCACACACGACCTGGCAGTTGATGGAGGGGAAGCTCTTGAAGTTAATGTAGGCCTACCCCGCTCACCAGCTGGTGCTTTGATGCATATATGCGTGCAGTCTATTGCACCCACTACCTCAGGGTATTCCGTTATTTGCTGGAAGAGACGCATATTGCTGGCCAATACCTCACGGGAATTGGGGAAATATACATGCTCACCGACATGTGCTGGCATGGCATTCAGGAACTGGTGCAGTACCCTGGATGCTGATGCCTGTGATATCCCCATCATATCACCAGTTGGTCTCTGGAAGGTACCTGTTGCTAGTATTCTTAGGCCAACACATACCTTGGTTTCCACTGGGATGGGTTCCCCTCTGTTGGTTCTGTGTGTGAGGCGTGGCCTGCACTGCTCAACAATTTGCTGCAGGAGGTCTCTGTCCACTCTATAGCGCTCCACTATCTCCAGCTCATGTAACCCCTGGTAGGTGACCCTGGGCCTGTACACTCTTCTCCATGGGTTGTCCGGCAGCATTTGCATAGTCACCACCCTCAGCAAGTTGCATATGTCTCCTTATAATAGCTATGGCAGCCCCTAGCATTTTTGGTCTGAGTGAAGCTTTTTCAGTTATCACTTCTAATAGCTTACTCCTCTGTTGCAGTGTCGCTTGAGAGAAACATTCTGCACTGTTGTTTGCAGAGTTTTAAGTGCTGGGCTGGGCTACTGTTCTGCCTGTGTAATTTCCTTCTTCTGATTGTTTTCACCTGCTAGCTCTGCCAGTAATCCCTGCTAGCTTCCTACTATTTCCCATGCTTCCTTTTTCCCTTCTGTTTCTTCAGGGGGAAGCGACGCGCATACCAGCGAAAGCACACTCACAGTGGCTAACACGTGTGCACACATGCTTAGACGGACTAAAATCTGCTTATTCGGTTAAAATGCGCGCACACCAGTGCAAACAAGCTGACGGGTGTTTAAACAGGCTCCTACATGCGTATTCTGCCTTAAACACGTGCACTCACACTTACACGCGTGCACTCTAGCTTACTCGTGCCTACCAGCATGCACACACACGCATGCATGCCCTGCAAGAAACTTTGGTGTTATCCATAGTGTACACCTTTCATTTCTTGGCTTTCCCATGCCTACTTGTTGACACTCCTCTTTCCATGATGTCTGACTGATAGCTTTCACATGCCACTGTGCTCCAATGAGCTGCATTCCTTTCATACATTCCCCCCTGTGATGTCACCTATCTCCTACTCTGTTACTCCCCCTTATCCTACTCCTACACTGCACGGAATGTGCTCATTTCCAATGTAACAGTACGATTCACTATCCTACCATTCATTTACATAGGATTGCCTACTAATGCTTAGTTACATGTCTTACACTCTGCTTCCCCCCTTAGCAACCCCTACTCGGTGGCCATGTTGTTTTAGCCTGCTATTCCCTTCCATTGTAAATTCATGCTTTGCATAAACCTTTTTTTTATTTTTCTGTTTTTTTATAGCGCAGCCCATTTTCGTTTAAACATTTTTATTTTATGTTTGCATTGGGGTATGTTGCCAGTGGCCACATATTTGGCCATTGGCATGCTGCCTGGGACATTTGCAACCTTTATTTGGAGCTGACAAGGCACCATTTGTTATTTGTAGAACGGTACGCAGTTATCAACTGAGTACATTTCTGCAGATAACATGGCTCTTACACGGGCAGGTTTCTGCTTCCTGGATCGCAAAATTACCTCATTTGCATGCCTTTCGGCTGCAAGTGAGGTAATTAGCATATCCACTCCCTGTCCGTGTAAGAGCCATTTTAGGTGCTCTCTTACATGCACATTCAGGCTGTTCCTGGATTGCGATGGCTGCATGGAGTCTTATACTACTCTTAGACTCCGTGCAAGCCATCGTGAATCCTGCCCAAAGTCTGAAACTGCTGTATCTCAAGAGAATTCCTCTTCTCTATGGTCTAGTGATCTCAAGTTTATATATATGAGTAGCAGGGATGTGAAGGTACAGCAGAGTTTGCCCCTTCTAAAAATGCATCCGAGAAAAAAATGGGTATCACACTTTGCTTTTTCACCTGCAGGGTCACAGGTAATTACTGAAAGTGTTAGAGCACTCATTGTTGAGACTTTAAGTTCCAGTAGGATGCCAAACAATAATACAGCATTATGCATATATACATATTTATACACACACACACACACACACACATATATTATATGGGCATGTATTATCTGATTATCCAGGTCACCCATCTTCTTATCATATCTATTGTGTGCTGATTGCCTTAGCCGAAACTTAGTCTACCTTGCTATTTGCAGGGCATGTCCTTGCTTCTACGTAGGCAAGACAGCATGCCCCCTGAAAGAAAGGATCAAAGAACATCTGAGTGAGGTTCATAATGCGAGGGTTTCAAATGCATTGATTAGACATGTCTTGAACAATGACAGTAGCCATATTTTCAAATTTATGGTATTACAGCTGACTTCCAAATAAGAGGATGGGTGACCTGGATAATCAGACTGAACTTAATGATCTTAGATGGATAATTAGGTTGCAAGCTGATACAGAATTTGGTTTAAATGTCTCTTTCCCTTTAAAGCCGGCATTGAAGATTCAACCAATTAAATGAATGAACTTAAGGTGTGTTGGAGCATATTGGTCTGTACTATATAAATAGGAAGAATGTAATTTTTGAATTAGGTCTGATGAAGTGCTGATACGAAGCATGAAGGTGCTTACCTTGGTTTATATTATTTTTTAGTTTGAGTTGAAGATTCGGCCAATTAAATGAATGAACTTAAGGTATGTAGGAGTTGATTGCTCTGCGCTATATAAATAGGAAGAATGTAATTTTTGAATTAGGCCTGATGAAGTGCTGATAGGAAGCATGAAAGTGCTTACCTTGTTGTTTTATATTATTTTTTAGTTTGAGTTGTTTGTTATTTTAATGAAGTGTATGCTTTTTATTGGAACCTTCTGCTGGATATCTCTTTCTATTTTTGTAATGCTGGATTTACCCACAGTTGGGGTGGTTTGATCCCAATGGAGAAGTCTGAGTGACCAAACAAAGCCAGCCATGGGTAAATCAGCATTACCCACACCCAGCTATCGGTTATTGCTATTATACAATGACATTATTTAAGAAAAAAGTTATTTACTTTTCTTAAATAATGTCCTTGAATAATGGTAGTGTGCTGCTCTTCCACATTCTACCCCGGTATCCTGGAGCTTTCTTGATGTACGTCGCATTGGTATGGGACTTTTGTTCCCATGCTTATGCAGTACATTAGTGGTGTGTAAAGGAAGCAGTGCAGAAAGGAAGATGTCTGTTGCTTTTTTTTTGTTTGCTTGTTTTTAATTATAAAAAAATGAAATCAGGAGACTTTCAACATACGCGAGAGACAGGACAGAGGAAATATAAGGATAACCAGGTGCATTTCTCTAGTTTTGCATAACGCACCTGATTATCTTTGAAATTGTCTCTATCCCATCTGTCTCATTCTTTTGAAATCTCCAGTTTTTGAAAGTTTTTTGTTTAAAATAGAACAACCAAAAAAGACTTAAGTTGCCCACTACATACATTACATATATGAAAGGGTTTGTAAGAACTTGCGTCTGTTTTGAAAAGGTGGACAACAATTGGTTAATTGAATTATTTAAGGTTAGCTTGATTAATTGTATTTTTAATTGTTGCAATGTTACTTGGTTTTACTATTTAAGAGGTTCTAGTGTAAATGGATGTGTTCTGACGAAGTCTCTCTCTTTAGAGAGATGAAAGCACTTAATAAATTTCTTTTTTAGGTATGAATTTTCTTCCATTGGATTTTTTTTACAACATACAGCCCTATTTTGGGTGTGTGTAGTAGGCAACTTAAGTCTTATTTTGATTTTTCGGAGTAACAGCTGACTTAAGGGGCACTGTGTGAACTTGTTTTTTTTAAACAGAAAAAGTAGAGTTTCCATAGCATATATTAATAGAAGAAAGTCCAGCAAATGGACTTTTTTCCATTGGTATATGCTCGATTTACAATGGGCACGCTGGTTGGGCTGACCAATCAGCATGCTCGTTTTGGATTGCTAATGGCCAGTCATTGTATAATTAGCAATAATTTGTGACTGGGCATGTGTAAATGCTGTGATACCCTCACCCATGAGAGGATTATTGGTATTCTATAATAGTATTTAAAACGAAATTGCTTACTTTTCTTAAATAGTTTTGTTGTATAATGGCACTTTAATGCTCTTCTGCCTTCTTCCCTGTTTACTCATGTACTCTGGTCAGTTGAGAAGTAGGGCTAATGGCAGTATAATCGATCATAGAAAAGGTAACTATACTTTTCAACTGTCCATAGTTTTGTAGAACATCCTGATTTTTCTTATATATTGCTCTTTTCCTTGTAAACGTATCTTAAAGATGGCTTTACTAAGCACATCACAACAGGACATCTAGCTGTTAATCAATGCTTTAGCTGCCAGACTATGCTCTTTTGGAATATGCTGGATTTACAAAGGGCCCATTGATTGGATGTCCAATCAGCATGCACATTTTTGAATACTAATGAACATTTATTCGACAATTGTCACAGTATGCTGAAGAAAGGCAGATATTTGATAGTCCTTGCTTTTTTTTATCGAATAGTCTGGCAGTTGGTTCAGAAGATTAAGGCTATAAGCTGTTACCATGTTACTTATACCTGTGGCATAGGGTTTGATCCCCCCACCATTGATTTGCCTACCTTGAACAAATTATTTAATATGACAGTGCTTTGGGACAGTAGAGAATTTGGGATAGCCTTCTTAATGATCTGCTAGACTGCATGTCTAGTATGAAGTTAGAATGCTGACCTCCCAGTAGACTGCACTACACAACAGAGGATGAGAGGGCACCCCCCAATACACACACACACACACACACACACACACACACACACACACACACACACACACACACACACACACACACACACACACACACACACATACACACACACACATACACACACAGTTGTGAGGGACTTTCTCCCTGTATAAAACATTCACTTCTAGTAAAATGCCATTCACAATCTACAAATTACAATTTTGTACATTTGAAGTAGGGCAATCAATATTTTTGTGAGAGCCCAATAAATCAATTCAAAAGGTGAGGAGCACAAATACAAAGCCCAACATGTTCAAACATATTTTACAAATATATGAAAGCACATATATTTAAAAGCTGTCAATTTGTTTCAGTCATTTTCAGATGAAACCTGTTACACACCCTAGTCTCAACAATGCACAAATACATACATACATAAGTCCATGCTACTAACCTATCTCGTGGTTCAAGTTGCATATAGCTAATTGTTTTCATTCAGATGATTTCTTTCCAGTTGGAAGACATTATTACAAAAGTATAGCTGCAATAGTATGCTGAGGTTCAGTTTCAGTGATTAAAGTCTGTTTTGCCTTTATTGGATCTTTGCAGTGAAGTTGTTCTTGAGTTCTGTTTTCCTGACACTATTTTTAGACTGTATTCCTATTCTCAGCTTACCATTGTGAGCTAAGCAGACTCCAGGATCACTACTGGTCAGATAAAAAGCAACAGTGAAATAATATTACAAAAAATAAATATCTAAATTAAACTCATTTTGTTCTTTTACTAAGTTTGTATGATCTGAATGTGAGAAATTAAAAAAAAACATAACAACGTGGGTGGTGCATGATGACTTCCCCCTTCGGAAAATATGCATTAAGTCATGTGTTTCTTTATTTTCCAAGCTATTCTTGTTTTCATTATTTTAATGTAGTGGGGAGGTTCTGTTTTAGTTTAATTTTTGTTTCATATGTTTTTAATAGCTGGAGACATGGGTAGTTTAGAGTTCATGAACATATTGTTGAAATAGTGCTGCATGGGGCAATATATTTCAAGTTAACATGGTGGAACTATTTGGGAAACTATTTCAAATGCGACATTTTTTGTGTGTTTCCATTTCTGCTTCCAGTAATACTTTGCAGAGTAGCCATTATTATGGAATAATGAATTTTCTAAGGCCCCAAAAGACCTCTACCACTGATTCAGGTCTGCATTGTGCCCTTGTGCTATCATTTAAGCAAATAATAAATGGTGAATAAGTGAGACATAGTGAAAATTATTCAGCATGGGAAGGCTCGGTCACAGTGGTGAAGCATGAGTGAGCAAGCAGCCTGACCAGATAGAGAAAATTTCTCATACCTCTTTGCTGTAGATTATTTTAGTTATAGTGTGTTTCTTAGAAAAGAATATCTTAGGTTTTAAGCTGTCTGTGCAGTCATTAAAGTTCTCGGTCTCAAAAAGTATTTTTAATATGAATATTTGTGTTAATTGTGCTTAAAGATGTTTCTTTTTTATTTCACTGCTTTGTTCACGTATTCCTTATTATCGATCTTGTTAGTTTGAATATTTTGTTACAGAGAATTTTTTTGCTGCTCTTGATCATAGTTTTGTTGAAGAGGTTTGTGATACAGCATCATGTATGTGGTCTTCATTAATTCTCTTTGGTCACTGGCTGAGTTCACATGCCTCTTGTAGAAAGAAAAACAATAAGTATGACAAAATTAACATATTAAAAATGATGCACATACCTAGACAAACCACTGATTAACTGGACCATGTAAATAAGCATATGTGAAGTAGTTAAATAAAAGTAAAGGAGCCCAGCATTCTCTAAATTGCCTGTAGGAGTACATGTAGTGAATAAATGAGAGCATGCATTCTGTGAGAGAGCAGTGCCCTGTCTAGAACAGGTTTAAATGCTTTGTATCCACTGGCTGCTGGTATAGGTTCCTCTATTCTCATAACCCTAGAAATGACAAAACATATTATTGGAAAATTAATGGATGAGTAGACAGGTGGATGTATGATACACTTGTCAATTGTGAACCACTAAAGGAACACAGAAAATAAGTGAATTGATGAACTGGTTTATAAGTTACAAATGATAAAATGTTGACTTTTGAGCAATAATAGAAAAATTACATATCCTTTAAAGGAACAGCACAATTCACAAACCATGATTAATTAAATCTAGTTTCAGTAAAGAGATTTTACTCATGCATAAATCAGCTGTAGAAGATCTGCCACAACTTTTTACCAGCACAACCCTGGTCCTCTCAATAAGACATTAGTTGCTCTATCAAATAAAAAAAAACATAAGGGAAAAGGATGCATGATGCAATAGACTATAAAGGGAAACACTGTCCTTGATGCATTACTTTGGTTGCAAAACTGAACAATAAACTCCATAGTAAAACCACCACCGACAGCCTCCACAGCCTTTCCAGATTAACTCCTTCACTCTAGACACCACAAACCAAACTGCACTATACGAACCATTCCTTCACCATTCTTGCACCAAAAGTCTGGCAATCCACCCCCCCACCCCCCACACACACAACTAAAAGAATTATCCTCCTTCTTTTCTTTCGGAGCACAATTAGACACCTTCAAAAATCAGACTGCAAGTGCTTTTCCATTGGACACATCAGCTAATTCCCTCCTCAGCTACATCACTTCTATTTTGATCTTCTGTTCTCAACTGCTGCATCCCTCTCATATTTACTACTAAAATTAATTCACATTTCTTTTTTGACTCTATTAATAATAAATACATATTACTTTAGTTGTCCATTGAATTCTATACCTTTTGGGATTTTTCCATGTTTGTGAATTTCTTCTGTTTTATTTTTTTGCAAATTTCTTCACTTGGGGTATATCTGCAATAGTCTACTGTGATCAGTGTCCTACTCCAGTAAACAAACTAAGTAAATAAATAAATCCATCTAATAAAGCAACACGGGGCTGTAGGGGCTGCCTTCATTTCATCACTTGCAGTACATGAGAGGGCTCTATTTCCTACGTGTGTGGTGTTTGTGCATGTGTGCATTTATGCATGTATATGCTTGTGTATGCTTGCATGCTTGTGTGTGCTTGTGTGTGTGTGTGTGTGTGTGTGTGTGTGTGTGTGTGTGTGTGTGTGTGTGTGTGTGTGTGCGCATGCGTGTCTGTGTGTGTCTGCATGCATATGCACACGTGTGTATGTGTGAGTGTATACATGTGTGCGTAAAGTCCATATGTTTGCAGTTCTCTTTTTTTGTGTCTCTGTCTGCAGTTCTATTTTATTTCTATTGGTTTCTTTACTAGGTAAGTCTGCTAGGTACTACTGCATCTTTTCAGGGGTGATCCAGGAGTGTTTACTGGGTAACTGATTTGCACAAATGTTTCCAGTGTGCAAGAGGAGATTAGGAGTAGAGGATCAGGTTCCTTAACAGCTCATTAACTTCATCTCTTGTGATGAAATGACAGACATAAAAGAAGGAGTACCTTCTCTTGCCTGCTTATCAAATTAAGAGGATACATAGGTGTATTTTAAACTCCTTTGGTACACAGTCTTTTTTTCTCCTCCCTGTATTTTAAACTCCTGTGGTACAGGGTCTCGTTTTCTCATCTCTGTATTTTAAACTCCTGTGGTACAGATTCTTTCTCACCTCTCTACCAGTAACTTTTCCTCTGTGTCCATGCTTCCTTGCAATCAAGGAACTCAAGACAAAAATAAAGGGAAAATTACAACATGCATACCTGGATTTTTATTTTAATTTTTGTTTAGAATATACATTGTATAGCAGCACAGTGATTCACCCATAAGAGGGGTTGCACACTGAACAATGTTCAGTGTAGGGTCTTCTGACCACTCTCCAAAAAATATAGTTTGCCAACTGTAGAGGCAGTTCACTGGAAGTGCTATACATCACAGGCAGCTCAACTGTACCTGTTTCAGAGGAACATACTTATTTTCAGCCCTGATTTACCCCTGCACTGTTTCATCATGTTTGCCTCTTCCTGTTTTTTAAATGTGTTTCTGAGTAATATCCCACATTCCTACTGGAGTGAGAAGACTTATGTTGTTCAAATTTTATACTAATTAGATGTCCAGATGGTTTGCTTGACATACCTACTTTTCATGGCCTTTTCTGCCTATTTTCAATGTGTCCAGGTTGAGAGGTATGCTATTATTTTCTGCATAAAATTCAGAAATGGTCGATTTGCAACCCTTTGATGTCAGTGCAAATGGCAGTGCAGCCATTTATATGTACATCCGTTTTATGGCAGGGTGAAGGGGTTTACTATAAAACTAAAAGTAGCCCTCATATTTCAACCTGTTGAGCACAACAATGTTTTTTCCACAGCTTGCTGTCATGATGAAGAGCTCATGCAATCTTCCACTTTTGTTTAATAACTCTTAAATAACACTGTTACAGAATTAGTTACTAACTGCAACTCTGGTAGTATAAATTACAGGGTCTATGTTAAATCATCGAATGCTTAAAAAAAGTCAAAGATGATTTATCGAACCCATGTAAGCGAAAGCTTGAAATCTCGACCGCTTAGAACAGCAATTTTTTTCCAAGGGAAAAAAACATCGTTGTTTCACAAAAAAAAAATGTAAAACATTACATAAAGTGGGGGGCTTCACCCACACCCCCCTACTTAAATATATCAACTCTGAGATCACGCTACAGTCACGAACAAGGCAAGGTAACAGAAGCGGCCAAGCAATTTCTTTCCCAGGGAAAAAATTCGCTTATATGCTGTTTCGTTATTTTGCCTTTTCGTGCTTTCAAGTTCAGTCAAGAGGCATTTGAAAGAATGCATCTTCGATCATTTAATAGGAACCCTAAATTACAGACTGTTAGAGTTTGTTAAATGTATAAGGGTCTACTACACCAACTTCATTTTTTTTCTCACTGTAAACTGAAGCTCTCTTTCTCAGTATGTGCACCAGGGAGGGTGGCCTAATGGTTAAGGTGTTTGTCTTACAAACACTAAGTGCTAGGTTTGAGTCTCCCAAGGGATAATTGGGTAGGCTTAAAACAGCTCACAAGGGCAGTTAGCCTGGTATTAACCTATGAACCTGTAAATCATTCCAACTGTGACAATCATCACTTTTATGCATGCTTCAAGTGCATCATTCTACAGACAAACTGTAATAGTCAGGTGAGAAAATTCAAATGTCTCAGTATTATATGGAAGGTTGTTCTTTTTCCTGGAGAAAAACTCTTTATATTTTAGATGATTTCCCACATGTTGAAAATAAAGCATGACAATTATGACACGTAACATTTTATGACCATGTAATATATAATGTAACCAAGTGGTTTTTGGGTTTATCTGTGCTGTTCTTGAAGGATTAGGGCTTGCAATGTCAACAGCGGTAAGGAGTACATTATTATGGATAGGACTACTGCAGATTGTATACCCAAGTACAAAAAATAATACAACCAGTGCAAAAAGGACTCGATTCTTCTCTTTTATTTCCATGAATTAAGAAATATTTGTGAGATGTCATTCACTTAATCCATAGTGATCAAATAAGTCAATACTGGAAAAAGGAGGCATGGACTGTTGTATGGTCTTTCTAAAGCTACTAATACGTGGCACTTCAATTAAACATTATAGACTAGCAGCTGGAGTCTAGATGCTGGTATGTATGCAATGAATTATGGAAGCACTCTCCCCCTTCCACTCATTACCCATGTACAGCAGAATATTTATTTCATGCTGTAGATTTAGATGTAATATTACAACTACTGCCTAGAATTGTACCAGGAGACTACAACACCTTTGGATTATACTGAGCTAGTCATACATAAACAGAGAGTACATGACAGTGAGTTACTATTTTATAACACAAACATATAAATTTAGATACTCTGGATAGAGGGGTCATATGTGTGTACTAGGCTAATGGCCCTGGAGCCTTTACAAGCCTAACCCATGGAAGTGCCCTGGCATTGTGCCACCTGATGTTAGTTCCCAGTGCCTCTATCAAGTAGAGCCATTGGAGTGATCCCCGGGGTGAACTTTCTATTTCCCATCCACTCATCATGATTTGTCTTGAAGAGGGCAAGTGAGGTGCTCTGCTTGACATGTATGAGGAGTCTATTCCAAGGCATGGACAGTCTCTGTGTTATGAACCTGTCCCTCCAGCATATTCTGTTGATTGTGGTAATGAAGATGAGGTCTCTGGAGTGTGTGGTGTGGAGGGATTTGGATTTCTTTAGATGTAGCATTTCTAACAGAGCTGAGTCAGATATTGCTTTGTAAGTCAAGCAGAGATCGCCTCTTAGTAGATGATATGAGACAGAGAATAACAGAAGTGTTTTGAGTCTGTCCATGTAGGACATGTGTTTAAGGCCTAGGATCCTCTTTGTGAGGTACTTTTGTGGCCTTTCCAGCTGTTGCATGTGTCTAGTGAGGTACATGCCAAAAGGGGCATTATAGTTGATGATTGGCCTAATGAGGGAAGAGTAGAGAGAGAGGATGACCTCTTTCTTCCTGGATGCAAAACCCTTGGTAATGAGATGTGCCACATAGAAGGACTTTTTGACCAGAGTGGCAATGTGGTGGTTGAAGGAGAGGCTGCTGTCAGCCTGTGTCCCCAGATCTCTTATAATGCCTTCAATGTTCAGTGGGCTCCCATTGATGTGGTAATTAGTGGGAAATGAATTTTTCCCAAAGGGGATGACAACGCATTTTTTGGCATTAAACTTAAGGCCATAGTTTCAACACCAGTCACCGGTCTCAGTGAGGCCTTTCTGTAGGATGTCTACATCACTTAGAGAGTTAATAATGGCTCCCAGCTTGCAGTCGTCTGCAAACTTGGTTAGCCAGAGTCCCTCCATGTTGGCCTGGACTTCTGTGAAGTAGATGCCAAACAGGAGATGACCCAGGACCAATCCCTGTGGGACTCCACTCGTGACTGGTCGACAGTCTGACCTGGAGTCCGCTACTTTCACACTGTGGGCTCTATTTGTGAGCCAATTTGCAACCCACTTAGTGATATAGGGTTTGTTCCCTAGTTTGGCGAGTTTATCAATAATTCCTGAGTGGGGAATGGTATCAAAGGCCTTGGCCAGATAGAAGTAGGCTGTATGAACTGCCTTGCCCTCATCCACAGCTGTGGTGACTGACTGAAAGAAGTCAAACAGTTTGAGCAGGTATGATCTACCTTTCACGAAACCAAATTGCATGGGATCTAGAGTTTGGAGATTCCTTATATCCTTGTTAATTAGGTCCATGATGATGCGCACCATAGCCTTACATATCAAACTTGTCAGGCTAATGGGACAATAATTTCCAGGGTCTGTAGTTGCTCTCTCTTTATGGAAAGAGATGACTGTAGCAGTGCACCATTTGGTAGGGACAAAGCCTGAGGTGAGGCTGTGATTGAACAGGGCACACAGATGGGGTGCCAATTCACTTTGTAGTTCATGTAGAACACATCCAAGGATATTGTCGGGTCCCACGGAAGCTGTATTCTTGGCCTTGGACAATGCAACTTTAACCTGTGCTGCAGTAATGCTGGGTGCCCGGCATTCCTATGGTATTGTGATTGGTCCTTTAGGGGGGTGAGAAGGGTAAAGCTGGCACTGAATCTGTCGGCCAGTATATTGGCAATATCTGTTGGCTCAGTATAAGAGGTACCATCATGCAGTAACTCAGCAAACCTGGGTATTGTAGTGGAGATTCTTGATACAAGGGTTGTGGTAACAATGGTATGGATTTAAATGATTAGGCCTAAGGATGTTTACACGAAATTCACTTCTGGTCTACATACTTAGTCTTTCTGACTTTACATAAATTAGCCAAGACATGTTATCAGATAATTCCTTATTTATAATTAGTTTTGCTACCAGATGGTTACTGTAGAGAAACTGACCCCCAAAAAATATGCCATTAGGAGGTGTATTCCGTCTCGTAATTCATTTATCAATTACCTACTCAAGAACATACTCCATAGTTACTATACCACATGTTTTTTGTAATGTCTTGCTTATGTGGAGCTTTCCTCCCAGGGCCTCCGCTGAAAATGGACATGTTATCCAGTCGGACTATCCCAGTCAACAAATGTAAAATAAATAAAAATAAAATAAATAAATAAATAATCTGAATGAAACTACTAATAAACAACCAAAGAGAAGACACAGCAAAAGATTATAATGTTTTGATTACGTAATCATTATATATCATCATTATTAACACTTGTCAACTAATTATCACTTGTATAGTCAAAGATAGATATGACAATATAAGCAAGTTTTTTAACAAACAAGTTACTTCTTGCATGTATATAGAATACATATGATTCAAAGCAGCATGGATCTGAACAACAATAGTTAAATTCATGACATACATTTTCCCATCTTAAATGTAAATAAGTATGTCAAGCTAGGGCTGTGTCAGTATCATAGCCGGTTTTAGGCACAGCGGCAGGAGCTCCAAGGTGTAGAGGGGCCCCCCTGGGGCCCCCAACCAAACCAAGTTATCATATTCTGATCCTTTGTTTTTGTCACTCTGTAAAAACCACCAAAGTTAGTGCAGCAGTCTTGCATACTTAAACTATGAGGGTAATAATTTTCAATTCAAGAGAGATATTTCTGAAGTTTGTTTGTTTGTTGTTTGCATAGTAACAGGCATCAGCATGCCATTAAATATTTTACTCTCTTTAAAGTTAACTCTGGCAGTTATTTTAGTAATGGACATTTTCTCCACTAAAACTAACTACACTAGCAAACTTTTAGTCCCTGCAAAACCATGGCTGCAGGGGCTATATCATCTTTGTTGACTGTGGGGGCCAAACAACAAGGCTGCTGACTGAAAAACAGGGACTGAAAAAAATGCATTAATTTCTAAATTTAATCTTTTAACATGAACAGGGCTGTGATATGACCTTATGATAGTTAAAGATGATAATGAACATGAACAATATAAGCACTAGGATCTGGCACTTATCAGTGACTTACCTTGGTGCAAACTTTGGATTTTAAAGAAGAGCAATAGTTTCTGATCATTTTCCAGGATAGTTTCTCTTTCATAAGTTTTACCAGAACACCAGATACTATAGAATAATATAACTCTTTGTTTTTCTTTGCAATTAATTCATTATAAGAATATTCTATAAATAATCAGGAATAAACATATTTTAAATCTGCAATTATTAAAATTAACTAGAATAAATAATTTATACTAGAATAACATATTTTGCATCTAATAAGTAACACCAGATGTCTACTGATTGACTGTAATCCTGAATGATTTACCAGCAACTGTGACTTTTATTTTTACAGACTTTTTGGACAATGAGATAAAGCAAAGTAGGTCTGTGACTTGAAATCGAGAGCAGCTGCAAAGTAGGGACAGTGAAAATCCAAAAGTATCTCTGTGCTTCTGAGCAGTGACAAATGCTCTGACAGCAGTGAAATGTAAACTGCAGTGTACAGGTCTGGTAACATGCTACTGCTGTTACAAGCTGAAATAAGTGTGAAAAATTAGTACATGCAGTGTATGTGTGTGTGTGAGTGTGTGTGTGTGTGTTGTCTGTGTTGATGTGTGTAAATCATCACTGATTTTTTGTGCAAGCACTTAAATAAAGCCAACACCTAGAAGTTATTTGTACATCGAAGTAAAAATATATTACAAAACAAGACATTTCATATTTAGTAGAACATAACATATAATGAAGAACTCGACACTCCTTAGACTAAAATGGAGTTTGGTTTCCTCCTCACCAGACTGTCTCCTCTATGGGGCCCTCCTCCTTTCATCCTACTGTTATCTGGCCCCTGTCAAAGCTGTTGCTTGTTGGAGAAATAATGTGTCAGTCTGTGCTCAGCTGTTTAGGATAAAACCCATAATAATGATACCCTTTTGGATACCACTAACTATTAATAATGTTTACAACCACAAACCACTAAAATAATAAATGTAGAAATGTTGAAATTATAAAACTAACTCAGGTTATGAGGGGACTTTGATGTGGTGATTATTACACCTTAACATTTCATCACAGTCTAAAGTCTAGAGATCTTTAATTTTGTCCCTAGGGCTTGTGTTTGAGCTGAGGGCAGTGTTTCTCACAGACCAGAGGGTGTCTATAGAAGAAGGTTACTATAGCTTGTGTGAGAGGTGGTAATAGATAGGAGCAACAAATCATGGTAATAATTGAAATCAACACCACACATAAGGCACACATACACATGGCTACCTCTGTGGTGTTGGTGATGCCATGTGGCTACATATATATGCTCAATTACTTGATAAAATATGTAATAAAGAGCAATTCAATCTCTGCTTTCATCCCAGTCTAAATTTGCCAGGGACTATACAGTTGGACTTGTAGGGTTAGGGGTTGGAGGTAGCAAGGTTTTTCAGAGGAAGACATAAATATTCTCACAACTTTTGGCTTCTTAGTTTACTCAATTTAACAGCTTTTGAAGCTACTGAAATGCAGCTTTAGGCACAAAAAAAATTGCTAAAAAAAAAAAAGACTTGAAGAAAACTTTTTTCATAATTTTATTTTCTTCACCATTTTTAAGATTAAATTAGAAAAAAAAATGTTTCAAAAAATCTATAAAATCTGGCCACCTGTGGCTTCTTGGAGGCCCTTTTTTTTAAAATTTCCTAACTGAAGTTATTACTGGGGGCTCATGTTGTTGATGTCTTGTTCAGGAAAGGAGAAAAAGGAAACTAAAGCTGAACCACAGCAGCGATTTTTTCCTTAATCATAATTTCATTCAAGCTATTATTGATTATGTTTATTAAAAAGGCTGTTCAGAGCATATATAAAGAAAGTTATGAAGTCTTGGCTTCTTTTAGAAATTGGAAAAATGAAAAAAAAAAAAAAAAAAAGATGTGGGAAATGTGGTGGGGAAAAGCAAAGAAGGAAAGGACTGGTGAGGACTGTAGGGTGTGTGTGTGTTGGGGGGGGTGTTGAGGTCCAGTAATCATTTCACTTTAAGTCCAGACCTGTACATAGACTTGCTATCATTGTATCACTCTGCTGCTTGTGCAGCAGTGCCAGTAACTCTAACCTTTTGTCTTTTGACAGACAGAGTGAGTGATACATAGGCCTGTTGTAATGTAAAAGCTTGTTGCTGCAGGTCTGTCTGTCTGTATACTACTAAAAGCAAAAGTGCAAAAAAAAGCAAAAAATAAGATTATGGCAGGATTAGGATTGATACTGATACTTGGTGCCTAGGGGTGCCTAGAATTTAACTTGACACTTGCTGGGGGCCCCCAAAATGCTAACACCGGCCCTGGTCAGTATTAATGGAGAAAAAGAATAAAACAATATCCTCATGACACTTAAATTGTAAATAATTCTTATAGTGGTTTACGGTGATATGTACCCACACTCAAGACCCATCATATTATTACATACACCCTTACCTCTCTAAATACCCTTAATGGGTCACTAGGTACAGAACTGAAGACTAAACAGAACACTGTTGAAGTTCACATGAATTTGACATGAATTTCAGGCTAGATAGGGTCCTTAAAATAACAGTTTAAATTCACTGTACCTTAGATAAATACTGGGATATATGAGTTTCATCAATGATGGTCAATTCAGAACAATATTAAGTGACACATTCCAGAAGAAAATGCTGATAGCATATCTGACTTTACTTCTGCAAGATCATAGAGCTTTGAGGATAAGAAACGTGATCTTCCAGCCTAAGCAGAAGAATAACTAATTGACCTTTAACCCCAACGGCAGAATGGTGTCAGAGTAATATATTTAGAGAGGCAGGGCCAGGGTGTAGGGTTACAGGTAGGCTTCCCTCCTACAAGAATGTGTTTATTTTAGTAACAAAAATCAACTTTTCTCACTGTTAGCATTATTTTTGCTATGTTTTGTTGTCATATTAATACTGAATATTTGCTATGTATGAACGGTTTTGTCTCCAATGTTCTTCATATTTGTTTGAACCAGAGCACATTTACGAAGAAGCATAGGTTAACTAACAGGAGATGCGTTGCTAGCATCATTAAATTTCAGCCAGCCCAGACTATAGTCTGTGAATCTTTACACATATATCTTTTCTTAGTAGGGAGGAATTACAGATTGTTTAGATATGAGGATGAGGTGTATGAATTACTAAAGAGGTTGGCCTGCAGCCAATTGTTTGAATCCTTCAGACTTTATTTGCAAACTCTGTGTCTCTAAGCAAGTCACCTAAGAAGACAATACTGCTTGGTCACCCTTGAAAAGAAGCATATGTGCCTAGCAGCCTCTTTTGGACAGTCCACCAACATCCTAACCATCAGCTATTATCTGAGACACTGCCCCAACAAAGAGCCTGAGTCAGAAATCCTTCCCCATACAGCTTCATCCATGTTGCAACATTAGTAAATTTTCTTTCATGCATTCCTAAAGACTCAACATAATTTATTGGTTGCGCACCATTGCAGCAGGTTCCATAATACTGGCCCAATGATGTATGTGTGCTCCTTGTATGTACTAATTCTGGCTACATTATTTATTTATTTATTTATTTATTGATAGATAGATAGATAGATAGATAGATAGACATTTAATTATCAAGAAAGTCTGACTGGGTAGAGTCACAGAGAGAAAAGCTCCAAATTATTGCAAAACATTTTAAGAACTATAGCTTTACAATCTTTAAAAATAAAACAAAAACATCAGCAGTTTAAATAATTTTAATAAATTAGACATAATATAAAAACATTGGCTAAGAATCAATGCAAGGTATATGACAATCATTTAATAATGAGAGAAATGTTAGACAGTTTATAGAGAAATTAAAGCTAGGTTAGTTAATAGAAACAGGAATTGCAATATGAAGTGAGAGAAAACAGGCTTATGGTATATTTAGAGAGAAAGACAGGGAAGAGAATTTGATAGCAGTAAGTAAATAAGTGAAGATGGGAGAGTAAGGAGGTATAAGGAATGAAAAGGTACTTGTTCTCATTTAGGGATATAGTTTAGCTTGCTTTTGAGCAAGTTTAGCTAGGAAGTCTTTCTGAGCGGTTTTAAAAGATGGGAGGGAAGGTAAAGACCTGATGGATACAGGTAAGGAGTCCCAGGCCTTAGCAACCTTGTATAAGTACATACAATGCCCAGCAGATTTTCTAGGTTTGTAGACAGACAGGAATATTTGATCACTGTATCGCAATGACCGACTGGGAACATAGTTGTGTAGAAAGCTTTTTAGTGCTGGACAGGCAGAAGGATGCTGGATAATTTTATAGGTGGTAAGAAGCTGTGTATATGTTAGTTGGTGTGGCAGTTCTAACCAGTTAAGGCTTTTCAGTGCTATACAGTGGTGAGTTCTGAAAGGGGTATGTGCTGCAAATTTAGAAACTCTGTTCCGTGTTGTTTTGCAGAGGTAAGCATATGCCAACCTTGCATCTAGTACTAATTCCTTGACCTCCATCAGCAAAACACCTCTTAGCACTGGTGAACCACACCATCACTCTCCCCTTGTTGTGGGGCCATGTGCTAGCCACTTACACTTGTTCATCCAAGCTGGCTCTTCCTGTGTCTGGGTCACTGGTCAGATATATGAAATCTGGTTTGCAACAATGGCTTCATATCTCATGCCATACATCTGATTTCCTCATAGGTAATTTTAAAAGCAACTGGTTTGCCTTAGTAAGTAGCTCAAGTCTAGCATTCCAGAAATAATTTCTGTCATATCATTAAATGCCATATAATAAACAGTCATACTGAAAATTCTTCAAGTTAACATGACAAAATATTTACAAAGAGCCTAAACACACCTGATGGAGTAAAGGCCAGACACTATAAATGACCATTACTGTACATACTGCATGTAATACATGGGGTATTTATCTCTAAATGTTAGCAGCCTAGCTACAAGAAGTGCATGTTATGTCTGCAGAGGGTTCCTACTGAATGCACACCTCATGCAAGTTAAACATTCACATCCATAGTATGTGTTGTTTTCTCACCATCCTGACAAACACCCATATACCACATGGGCCACAATCAGACTCTTGAAGGAAGTTTCAACGAAATGATACACAACGGCTCTTTTTAGAGGTAAAAGTATTTAATGTAACTCTAAAACAGAGTCATGCAAGAGTTGATTCATTCACCCAAAAGAGTGTTATACTATTTACATGGTGCTAGTAAGGAAAAAATATATCTGCAGAAATAGAAAGATATACTTAATTTCATGAATTTACATGTTTAGAAAGAAAAGTTCTAGAAGTATTGTGAGTCTAGAATAAACTGTGACTTTGGTGACCTGCATGATTCATTAATAAAAGAGAAAAAGAGAGGGAGACAGACAAACTTGTTTATGGTATAATACATTTTAAAAAGGGGCATGCATTTAAGACCTGACCTTATCAAAAGCTGTGGCTGTGTATAGAGCAAACAAAAGTGCCCAGGTCCCCTTCAATAAACACACCTCATACCAAATGACATTTAACGACCTTTATTAAAATTCCATAAACATAACTTCATTGATCAACTAATATTTAATTTATTAATCACAGCATAAACATCCATATATTAGTTAACTTGGTGCAGCATGACCCTGTTCACCCTGACCAAGTAATCAGTATCCTTACGTCCACTCGCTTACTTTTACTTGACAAGCAGCATCCAACAGCTCATTTGAATTTCCCAACATCCATATAACAGTTAAATTAGGGCAGCATGACCCCGCTCACCCTGACCAACTAAGTAGCATTCTTAACTCCACTTACTTACTTTACTTATGAAGCAGCATCCAACTGCTCACTTGAATTTCCCAACTCATTGAAATAACCATCCAACCAAATAAGCAGCATCCTCACCTCTGCTTGCTTACTTATACTTGACAAGCAGTGTCCAACCGCTCACTTGCATTTCCCAGCTTATTGAAATGAACCTCCAACATTGAGGGGGAAGAGAAGAGGGACAAGCCTGGCCCTCTTCTCTGCCCCTCCCAAAAATATAGCACACCATCCTCAATGTTCCAAACAAGAAAGGGGGAGGGCAGGTAGCACGTTCATGCCAAAATGCGATATCTTACCCAGTTACACTTGTACTAAACTTATTAAGCCCCTCCCTATACTTACCTCACTTCCTGTCATTCATCCTACTTTCCTATTAACTCCCCCCCACCCCAACTAGCTTCTTCCCTTACCCTCTTGAAATCCATTACTATTTCAATCTAACATCCCATCTGAAGATGTCCCTGGACAAATTGGTCTGTTGCCAAACCTCATTTGTCCAAGTCCCCTTCAATAAACACACCTCACACCAAATGACATTTGACAATCTTTATTAAAATTCCATAAACATAACTTCATCGATCAACTAATATTTCATTTATTAATCACGGCATAAGCATCCATATAACAGTTAACTTAGGGCAGCATGACCCCGCTCACCCTGACCAAGTAAGCAGCATTCTTACCTCCACTTGCTTACTTTACTTATCAAGCAGCGTCCAGCTGCTCACTTGAATTTCCTAACATCCATATAACAGTTAAATTATGGCAGCATGACCCTGCTCACCCTGACCAAGTAAGCAGCATTCTTACCTCCACTCACGTACTTTACCTATCAAGCAGCATCCAACTGCTCACTTGAATTTCCAAACTCATCGAAATAACCATCCAACCAAATAAGCAGCATCCTCACCTCCACTTGCTTACCTATACTTGGCAAGTAGCATCCAACCACTCCCTTACATTTCCCAGCTCACTGAAATGAACCTCCAACACCAGAGGGGGGAACAGAAAAGGGACAAGCCTGGCCCTCTTCTCTGACCACCAGCTTGACTAGGCTGTTCCCACTCCTTCAATCCAAAACTTCCAACAAACCCTCCAAAACAAACCTAACCATACCTAAAGGTTGGGCCAAAGTCATTTGGTGTACGCCATCCCCTCTGAACCAACTGGATCCCTGTCATCAACCTCCTCATGGGCTAACAAACTTCACCAAAGTAACCAGTTGTCTAACTAGCTGACATAACTGATTAGCCCTTCCCCGAAGCCAAAATAACTGCAGTAGACCACACAACACCCTTAGCTTGAAATCACCTCTTTAAATCACCAGTCCTCTGTTAACCTTCTAACTGTAACTCCAGAATTATTTCCACCTCGCCACCTTGCAAATGTTCCACAAAGACTGAAAGAGGCTGCAATGCCACCTGCAACCATGCAAATAGGAATAATTTCAAATATTGCTATCACAAGCTTAGAAAGACAAAACAGGCTTGCAGTATCATGAATTTACTGATGGGAATTCAGTAACACCAAATCTTAATGATATGACACTAATTGCCAGAAAAACAGAATTTTATGAAAAAAGGCACAAAATATAAGACCAAAATTTGAACATCCTGGAAAAACTGTACAGTAGAAGTATACTCCTTTACCCGAGTCCCTCATGTACTAGTTCCTGAAAACTCACCTATGATGTGCAGCAACGAAGAACTCTGGCAACATATTGAAATGTGAAAGGTAACAATACTATGATTCTATGCTCTTGATTAATGTGCTGACTGCTTAGAAATGCCTAACACCTCATAACCTTAAGCACCCCAGAAATTCGCTACTTCCTAATGACAATCCTGACTAGAATCCTAGCCACAGCACTCAGAACTAACCTTAACCCCCCCCCCCCATGCTACCTATGCAGCTAGTAAGGAAGTAAAACATGGCCTACTTCTGGAAACCTCCAAAAGAATGCCTTGCTTAAGCCCTCTAGCTCCCAAATAAACAAAGCACCCCAAAATATCCTGAAAACACCCTCATACCTACAGCACTTCCTGAATCCTTACTTATAAAATTCCCCAAAGCATAAGTGAAATGGTCCTTGCGGTACTCTCTCTAAAACTTTAACCTGGTATGTAACATTACCAATACATACTTGTGGGACAAATTTGTCACCTTGAAAATACCACCAGAACACATCATGGGCCCCTTTACCAACACAGTAAACTGGACTGGTAACTGTACATGAACCCGAGCTCCACCCAATTCTGGCATGCCTGAGTACTTACCAAAGTAGAATTACCTGTAACCTCATTATGCACCACTCCAGTGGCTGGAAAACTTCCACTGCAATTGCATCCATCACTTATCAAGTGCACTTCCTTTGGGCTTCCAACTGATGCCCACTCTGCACTCCCCATCTGCAAAACAAAAGACAACTGTAAGCCCTGTGCACTCACAACCAAAACTTCTTAACTGTAGACTCTGCCAGGGATCCACCTTGCTGAATTGCACAGCCTATACCCTGCCCCACATCCCCTATTCTCAAAAACCCACAACAACCTTATCCCCCAGCAAAAACTTTCACCACCAGTGATGGAATGTAATGCAGCCAATAGCTTTATGACCCAGACAACAGGAACTGCAGAGATGGGAATACCTGAATTACCTTGTGACTTCTGTCCAAAATTCCCAAAATGCACTGTATGGGTCAACTTAATTTAATGCACAAAACAGTCTTAGGAGCCTTTCTGTAAACAAGTACTACCCAGACAACCCTGCACACTCACTTACCCAAATTAATATATTAAATAAAAGTACCTATTCCTCGGGTAGGAAGTGACACCTTGGCAGCATCTCATGTGCAAGATGACCATTTTGTTACAAGACCTAAAATGGGACACTTGAGGGCCACCCCAGGAACCCAGGTCTACAATCCTATTCTCCCGGCCCCATGGCAGTGGAGATAGGGCCACCATGTCATCTTGCACTGGGGCTGGCAGGTTGGCCTCCTGTCCTTCACCCAGCACTGTGGGGATGCCACTCTGTGAATGGCACCACCCAGGAGGCAAGAGACCACATACCAGAAGGCTCGAAACGATGCACATTTGTCGGCACCAGGCACCATGGGGGAGAGAGACTGAGGTATGCTGCAAAAAGCACAGAGATAGGTGGGCCCATGACCATCTCCCCTGCCAGTTTGAAAGCCCTAGGTGAAAGACAAATGGGGAGGACTAGTATCACAGAAGTCTGGATGAGGGACTATTTGATGCTTCACAGCCCAGCAGAGTTCCATGAGGCTGGGAAGATCCTCTGAGAAACTCCAAGAGCACATGCGACACTGCATGATTTGGCAGTAGTCAGGAGTTATGTAACACTGAAAAAGAGCTCTCTCTCCTGGGTAGAAGTGAAAGCCCAGAGGGGGTCCATCCTGATGGAAGTCTGGAAAGGAGAGAGAGGTGGAAAGTGAGTGGGACAGGACAACTCGCACCTGAGTGAGAGGGTATGAACCATGCCTCTTCTGGGATGGTCTGAAGGGGGGAAGAGGCAGATAGTGGCAGGGCTGGGTGAGCTCCTGCCTGGGTGGGGGGGGGTCAGGCAGAGGTCCCCACAATGGAAGTCCTTAAGGGAGCACTGGATTGGACAGCAGCAGGGCCTGGAGAGTTCCTACCTGGGTGAACTGGATCAGGCACAGCCCCCCATGACAGAGGTGCTTAAGGGAGTGACTGATGGACAGTGGTGGGGCCTGGTGAGCTCCTGCATGGGTGACTGGGGTCAGGCAGATTCCTCTTTGATGGAAGTCCTTGAGGAAGCACCAGGGCAGATGGTGGAGTAGCCTGGAGAGCTCCTCCCAGGGCAAAGATATCCAACTTCACCCCATAACCGACATCATCCTTGAAAAATCTCAAAGTCCCAAGAGCTGCTCTGGATGGGAAAGCAGGGGTACTCTGAAGCCTTTATGAGAATAGATCTGCCCCTCAGTGGTCAAAGGCACTTCCGGAGGGGCAGACAGGATTGCAGGGAAGCTCCCCTGAGCGGGCCTGAGGGTATGAGTGATCTGCCAAGATTTGGCAGCCTGCAGGAGACATGGAGGTGGCAGATTCCCCTGACATGGGGGGGCTGTGGCTGCTGAAGGTCTCTTGGCCAGGTCGAAGGGGAGGCCTGTGGGGGTCATCCCTGATAGAAGTCAGTAAGGGAGCTCTGAGCAGATGGGTGTGGGGCCTGGAGAGTTCCTGCCTAGGTGAGTGGGGTCAGGCAGAGCTCCCCACAATGGAAGTACTTGAGGTATTGACTGATGGACGGTGGCAGGGTCTGGAAGGCTCCTCCCAGGGCGAAGGTATCTGACCTTACCCCATACCCAATGGCATCCCCGAAAAATCGCAAAGTTCCTAGACCTGCTCAGAATGGGAAAGCAGGGGGACTAGCCACTCCAGGAAGCCAGATCAACATTCAGATTGAGCAGTCTAAACTGGGACATTTCTGTGTCCCAAAGACAATGTTCAGGATTCCAAGACAGAGACTTCTAAACTGGGACTGTCCTGGAAAAACTGGGATGCTGCTTTACTCTACAAAAATTCTAATTACAACATGTACCCAGAAATAAAGTTACGGTGTTTAAAACAGGTAAAACACCTCTTGAAGGAGCACCCCATCAGTCCCAAAGTTCACCAATTTGGTCCCATCATCCCTACAAGCTCTGTGATCCCCCCAATTAAAGCTGGTAATCAACCCTTTACCTCGTGTCTATGAGGCAATACAATATAGCTATGCCCATCTCCTACCACCGACAAGAAGTTAGCTATCGAGTCTGTGTACACAGGCCATCTTGGACATAACAGTTAGCACATTCCATTCATCACGCAAGGATCTTCAGCGTAGATGCTCTCAGCCCACACTACTCAACCTGTGAGAACAAGAGATTTGGACAAAGCCATAAATAATGTGAGGACTAGGCCCCAAAACTAAAGACACTTAAAATGTTGGTCCTGCAAACTTAGAAGACTGGTAGAGTAACAGATCCTGTATTACCATGAATTCCTCAAGGGTATAAGCCTGAATCTCAAATGTCAGTAATTATTTTCTGACTTCGTGATGATTTTCCAGACAACCATAGTTTTATGACAAACCAACCAAATCATAGGGCCAAAGTCTGGACATACTGACAAACTCTGTGTCACTGAGGGGTATGCCTCAGCCTATTGTTTAATAAATATTGGTCTTACACCATCTCATTAAGGGACAATAAGTTAGGTCATTATTAATACAATATGATAATGCTCATTCTGAAGAACTGCAGGCATGAAATCATCAAACAGCTGAACATTTTACAGATGTTATTGGGTGTAGGTGGTAAACCATATTACATCTGTGGGATTAATATATAGGTTCCTGGAGTACCTTGCTTTTATGACAATGGTGTATGAAAAGATAAAATGACATGCTATTATGCTTCCCCTGTAATAAATCAAATATCAATAGTATGAGGCTCAAATACAAAGCTGGAGTTCATCAAAATGCAGCTCAACTGTAAAACTGTTACTTATAAGGCCTAAAGGGCATCCTCTACAACATCTTCCCAAGATGGCGACACCAGTTCCTACTGACGTCACCTTCCATATATATTCTGTTAACTCAGAGACAACCCTTAGTTGAAGGAAGATCAAAATATAGATTACTGTATGTTTTCTTCTTCTCTCGGGAATAGCAATCCCAGGGATAAAGCAGATGACAAAACACTATAGTACAAATCTATCACCCACAAAATCAGCAGTCATGCTGAAGCAAACTTAACTTGACAGGACCAGGTTCTGAGTTTGCATGAATCCTTAAATGGGAAGTCTGAACTAGAAGGTATGCCCCTATCCTCCAACCCGTCTTCAACAGCTCGCCACTAATTCGCCAGAAAACCCCTTCTGCATAAAATAACCTTAACATATGATTTAAAATTCTGGCCCCTCCAAAATCTTTACCTTGCGAGGTATGATCAAATGAGAACTACATGACACTTAATGCCCTCCCATGGCTAGAAGACAGCAATAATTCATTTGAAAGGAGGAACCAAACAAGCATTTATAGTAAATACATCTGTCTTTTGGTCATTGCATTTATCTTTTATGTACTCTAATTCTCACAGTATTAGCCACATACTCATTACCTCCAACCCCCCTCCACCCCAATGAGTTTCTTTCATTTCAACAGCAATTGCCTATTAGGCAATAATGATATAAATCGAAAGAAACCCTTTTTATAAATATGTTTTATTTTATAAAGCATCCCCGGGATTCATGAACCTTGCGCCAGGCGCCCGCATAGCGTCGGCGTTATAAAGCCAAATATGGCCACCGAGCGATTCAGGTATGAAGCAATCCCACATGCACTACCGGCGTGCGCCGGACCCGCGCCGCCCCCAGCGTAGGTATGCTAATCACACTGTGTGCGGTATTGCACCATGCAAATGAAGGCAAATAGCGATCCACGAAGTTGGGCAGGCGTAGCGTATGGGCACAGCAATGTAAACCAAAAAAAAACGGTTTACATTTAGCCAAACATGACCAAGGAGTAATGGAAGGCTGTCAACGTCAGGTATCATACAGGTGCAATATGCCAATGGCGAAAGGCACCGAGAATGTCCAAAGAAAACATGCCCAAACTGTAAATAATGACATAAATGTTGTATGCGCAGAAACCACAGCAGAACCCCCGGATATGTGCACAGAAGGTGCAAAACAATTAAATAATATGAGAATGTCCTAAAAGAGCAGTATAATACACATCAGATGCACAGCCACCACACACCATAGTATGTATGGAAAGCCTCAACCCCAGCGCAAGGGTTGTCAAGGAGTGGCGGCAGTGTTCGCCGTAACCATGTATTAGCAGTCAATGCCATGCAAATGAGGCAGATAATAGTGAATGTAAAACTGGCGCCGGTGTAAGGATGGAGCAAACGGCGCAGCGGTAGTACACCGTGGCGTGGCCTACACGGGATACATGTCAATCGCAGAGGGTGTGCCACTGTAGGAGGAAGCACATTGGAGGCCAGCAAACATGGGCTGTACAATGCACATCACAGCAGCAGGATTGGCGTGTGAGGAAATAGATGCTGAGAGTACATAATGCCCGCATAGATGCATGTGCGAGGATGACTCGTTCCCCAACCCAGTCATGTGATGGCCTCCCCATCAACAACCACCCGGATATAGGAAGGTAACGCGGAGAATATGAGGAAATGCGGAAGCAGTGTAATTGGAGCCCTAAGGAACAATCAACACCAATCAATCCAGGAAGGGGAAACGGCGGCAGCTGACAACTCTGCATGCAGACTCCTGCAAAGCGGGAAAGGGGAGGCATAGGAATGCAAAGATAGTAGGGGATGTAGTAGAAATGCAAAGAGCAAAAGAACCGAA
>NC_056751.1:178531834-178639334 GCF_019279795.1 Protopterus annectens
GCAGAAAGAGAATTTAAACATTTTGCATGGGAAAGGACTATGCTAGGTGTTGTAGTTGGGCAATTCTTTTATAAAAATATTTGCAACTCATTTTCAGGATGAGAGGTGCATTTTCCCTTTAGTGTGCTTGCATGCTGCCACAGAAGGAGAGGAGCCTACTTCAGTGACAGAAAGAGAGATGAGGACAGGGCGGAAAGCATTACCACTGCTGAGGACAGCATGGGCAGAATTTTTTTTTGTTTCATTGTTTTTATTAAAGTAGGCACCAGTCTCTCAATTGTCTCTGTTTTAGCACAATGCAGTGAATCTCTCAGAGGTGCTTAGCATATGTTTAGGGGTGAATATATGTGTTAAAGAGCAAGTTGAAATTACTGTACTATTTTAGTAGGTGTTTATTTTTTCTTTTGTTTTCCTTTCCATCAAGCATCAGAGATGTGCAAAAAAAATAAGCTGCCTTTGTGAGGAAGGGGAGTAGTGACATATCGTACATGAAAGGACAATGTCATCACATGATCATTGCTGGCAAATAAAAGTATTATGATTCGTCAGAGCAATGTATGTGTTTACTAACCACAGGATACAACAGCAAAATGTACTGTAGTTTTAATTATTTTCTCAATGAGAAGTTATTGTACAGAAAGGGGCTATAATTTCTGGGGGGATGCAATACATGAGAGCAAAGGGCAGTTAGAGATGATATGGTTTGCTGGATGGGCAGTTTCTATCAAAGGGCAAAGTTTGCCATTATTATTGTATTTTGTAGCAACGTCATAGTTGAAGGTGGTGTACCTTTTCAGAAGGGGCATAAGTCCGCTGGGACAGTGTGTGTATTTTATACCCATACAGATTTTTAAGAATACTAATTTTTATAATAATATTTACTGTGGACTGTTTTAAAGGAAATTAAATATGGCTTCTTATATAAAACTAACAAAATACGGCATTTCTCAATGCTTTTATTGTTCCATTTAGGTAGTGTAGTTAGTTTTTATTTTGGGGCTGTTCAACCATTTCTTGCAAAGTGTGGTAAAACTACCATGCATTAAATCATCAGTAGACTAAAAGTGGAAAAATATGTTTTTCAATAGTCAAAGCAACAATTATTTTACTGAATCTAGAGTGGTGTACTTATATGTTGTGCTTTTTGTCCCAATTTTCATTGTCAGCAGACTTGTAACGTGGGCACAGCAAAGGAGGAAGCTAGGTGCAACTTATTAGGAAGTGTAATGAAGGTACTGTCAGCATTTGTTCATTTCAGTGAATGCTGGCAAGGTCAATGTGTGTTTGGCTGTAACAGTGTCTTTGTCTTAAATAATCTCCTGTGGATTTCCTGACTTAGTTATTTTTAACCTAGCTTTTGCTCTGATTTTCTCCTCTGGCTTGCATCTTAGTAGGCTCTAAGAGCCAAACCAGATCCTTGTCTCGGCTCTGGCTTGGTTATTCTTCAAAAATCCTAGGTTGCTCACCTTTGCTATTAGAGTGAAGAATATAAACTACCAGTACTCTGGGTGGAAGAAAATTGCTTTTATGAATTAAAAATTATAATTAAAAATTATGAAGGGGAAAAGCCTATACCTGTACATATAGTGGAAAAGGCCATGGCCTCCATTTCATATCAGAATACTGATAAAATAATGCTGACATCCAGGTCAAACATGTTAATTTTAAGTCAGCCCTTTGAAAAGACAGTGCATTTAGGAGAACTAGAGAGAATATGCCAGGAGTAGAAAGGGAAAAAAAATGAAACAAAACAGATTTAATGCATATCCCATATTCCAAACTAAGAAATGATCTACTCTGCAGGTTTCCAAACTCAAAGAACAAGCACAGCAAATTGTTAATTTCAATGAATTTTAGAACAATAGTAATGAAGTTAGCACATAAACATATTTTTGGGTGATCATTTAAGAATAGATAAGACAAAAAGTAGTATCTTGGTTAGAATTTACTGGTCTGATTTTATGAAGAATATAGCTGCTTGTGCATCTTTTCCAAAATATCAAAGGACAATACCTAGCCATTGTTAAAAAGCCATCTCAAACACCACCTATTGTGAAAGTCTCATGTAAAGCAATAACAATGAATGCTGTAGGTACACTTGTAAAGTCAAGTAAGGAGCAGCAATGCAAACTATTAGGTAACAGCATTTTCTGAAGCAGTTACTCTATGAAAAATAAATGCAAAATCCATAGCAAAAGAATGATCACTGCTTGTTTCTAGGATTGGAATTCCATGACAAATTCTGACTGACCAAAGATACCCTATTCATGCCCAGACTAATGCATGCTTTTTTTTGTTTTGTTTTGTTTTTAAAACATATGCATACCACCTTCAGATAAATGAGATAATTGTACATTTTAATAAAAGTTTAAAGTCTATAATACAAAAATCTATAGCAATGGTTGAGAGAAACTGGGACAAACTACTTCCATATATTCTGTTTACTGCAAGGGAAATATCTCAAGCCTCAGCTGGATTCACACCTTTTGAACTGTTTGTATGGCAAACATCCTCAAGACAGTTAGTGATGTGGAGTCAGGCTATGAGCAGTTGACGACCTGCTTCCTGTAACCAGTTATGTAACACTGAGCAGGTCACTTAAGCACAAACTGCTCTGGGGGTGCTTTTGAAGTAAGTAGAGGTGTATGCTAGATATATAGATTATTTATTACTTTTATGTAAAGATACTAAGGTAGAGATTATGTCTTTTGTGGAAACAATACATTAGAATTAATGTGGTATTAAGCTAATATATAGTCTTTTAGATCATGCAGTAGACTTTTTGGATATTACATAGCATCCACACCTAGCTCTATCCACCTAGCAACCAAAAAAGCTGACATTATCTAATACGCAGATGACACTACCCTTATCTGCACCACACCCAACATCCAACTGCTACAAACTTAAACCCAAGACTCCTTCGCTGAAATAGAAAACTGGCTAAACAATTCTCAGCTAATACTTAACTCCCCCCCCGAAAAAACACAGCTAATACTATTCAGCCCAACAATGACTGTAGACTCAACCTTCTCTATTCTCTCAGCCAATAACACCCCCATAACTCCTGTCCCCAAAGCCAAATTACTTGGAATTACAATTGACCTTCAACTTAAATACAATAAATACATAACCCTAACCATCTCCAAAGTCCTTGCACTCAAGGGCATCAAACAATGGGAAGACTTTCTCTTATAATATTCCTTCTCCTCCAGTACTATATGAAATTGGATGTTTGAATGTACTAAATATAATTTGCATAAATTTGTGAAACGATATACTGAGAAGAATAGAAACCATAAAGTATTAAGAGTTAGGAACTATTATACTTGCCAAAAGTTGTGTGCTGTCTAGGGCATTTGTTCTGATTGTATTCAATCAAAATGGTACATTGGTCAAACCAAGAGGAAAGTAAAAGTGAAAATCTAAGAATCCATCCATCCTCAACCCCTTTTCCCATTTTGCACATGGGGGTCAGGGCATCACTTCAGCAGTGACAATCAACTCGAGCCAAGGTTTACACCACCAGGTGGCTAGCCCTGCCACAATAGGTCATCCGTGCCACACACTCACACCCAGACCTCTCAACCATACCAGTATTTACCAGTTTTGAGGGAAAAATATTGGGGTGCCACAAATTCCCAAGTGCCCCCCTTAATTTCCGAATTTCCTGGTCTTTTTTTTTTTGTATTACCACTTTAAATTTTTGGTTGATGTGATCACACATCACCAGCCTACAGGAGTGTGCTTGATGACATCAGCTACTGCCTGTTGGACTCGGATGAAAATAGGGACTATAACAGCAATGATGGGTGGCATAATTTAAATTTTGCAGAGTCCGCCCACGTGTCCCACCCTCCAGGTAAGAAAGCAACTGTTATCTATTTAACAGGCCATAAGAACCATTCTTGTGCATTATTCGGGCCAAGAACTGTTTAGCTGGGTGCAAAAGTCTGTAGTTCATAAGTCTCCAGCCAAGAACTGAACTGTTTTGTTGTGCATTATTTTATCTGCAGGCAAGAACTGTACTGTTTATCTGTACCTCATTGTTGTGCATTTATCTGCATCAGTCATATGTTTGCATGTAACCAAGGCATTATAAATCCCCCAGCCACTCTAATCAACCATTGTTGTCCATTTATTTTATCTGCTGTAATCAACTGTGCATTGTGCATTTATTTTATCTGGTGTGTGTGTGTGTGTGTGTGTGTGTGTGTGTGTGTGTGTGTGTGTGTGTGTGTGTGTGTGTGTGTGTGTGTGTGTGTGTGTGTGTGTGTGCGTGTATCCGTAGATCGTTGTTGTGCATTTATCTGCATCAGTCATATGTTTGCATGTAACCAAGGCATTATAAGTTCACCAGCCACTCTAATCAGCCATTGATGTGCATTTATTTTATCTGCTGTAATCAACTGTGCATTGTGCATTTATTTTATCTGCTGTGTGTGTGTGTGGGTGTGTGTGTGTGTGTGTGTGTGCGTGTGTGTGGGTGTGTGTGTGTGTGTGTGTGTGTGTGTGTGTGTGTGTGTGTGTGTGTGTGTGTGTGTGTGTGTGTGTGTGTAAAATGCCCCAGTTAGGTATACCTGGTGGTTAGTGCTACTCAAGCAAGAGTCTGAATTCCCTACCCACACCACCACTTGTGTTCAGCTCTTTGGTCTGTTCCTCTTAAAATCTGTGGTTTTCTAGCAAATTAATGAGAATTGAATTCACTAAATAATGATAGCCATTTAAGTTTCAGTCTTCCTATCTTTCCGGAAATGCATGGTAACAGAAATCATTTTATTCTAGAAACTTTTCTATGACTATACAAGCAATGTTTAAACTGTGTCCCTGGTTTTGGGCCTCCTCCCAATACATTTTAGCTTTTTCCAGATTTCTTGTGCTGCATAGTTCTTCAGCGGGAAAGATGTTTAGTGCTGCTTATGCCAAGTCTGTTTGTGTTGTTAATAGCACAACAGGTAGAATTTTTGATGCAGAAGGCTGTGGGTTCTACTCCCACAGTATGTTGATCAATTGCTGATACTCTTCTGTGTTGTACTTTTAAAGGAGGTGGATGCTGCAGTCCTGAGAATGTCATCTTTAGCGGTGATACGTAGTAATAATGAACCTGTTATCAGTTTGCCATCCATTCCCTACTGCAATATTACTAGCTTATCATTTTTTTAATGTAACAGGCAATTTATTCCCCAAGGGCAACAGACACTTTATTTGTAGATTAACCAATAAAATTTAAACTTATTTGCTAGCAGTAACCTCTTCATTAGTTATAGATCTCTTTAATGTATAATTATTTAGATGACTTTTACTTCTGCAGAGATTGCGCATATTTACTGGTACTGATGGATTGTAGAAGTTTGAGTAGACTTTTTTGATGGAAATGTTCTGAATTGGGCAGTTTTGTCATTATTTTTCATGCATTTTGTTTCATTGCTTACTGCAAAAATGTTCAAAACAATAAATTTAAAACATGCTCTATCAAGTATGCTGTATTATACAAGGAATATAATTTAATACAATCAAGGTGTATGAAGGAACACATGTATGTTTTGTATGCAAGGGGCCTATGAGTTGAAAACAGCCCAAAGGTAATATTTCTCCACCACTGGCCAGATGCATTTTCTTTGAATGTGGGTTTCAATGCTGTTTCAATGAATGTGAGTTTACATTCAGGGGCAAAGAAGTTTTAATGCCGAGTCAATTTTCATTGTGAGACTGTATTGCTTTGTTTAGCAGATAGCTATTAGTGTGTGCTATAAAATGTAAAATAAAACATTTAAATGAAATCCAAATAATCATTGTAGAAGTAAAGCAGTATGTACATTATGGTGTTTATGGTAACTGGCACAATATAGCCAAGTAATGGGACATTGGAATGGCTGCAGAGGGGAGGGCTGTGTATGAGGGGCCCCATTTAGCCATGATTTTGTGAGGAGGAAGGGCGGCAAACTCAAAGACAGCCCCAGGTGGCACAAACTCTAGCTATGCCATTGATCAGTAGGCCATGTAGAATGACTTTTGGAGGTCCTAGCAAACTATAATATTCTTTTCTTAAGATTAGAATATCATCTACCATTAAATGCCCTACTTTTACCACAAAACCCACATACTGCAAGTCACCAAAAATGAAATCCTAAGGTTCATCATCTTCTCCCTTCCCAGTGAACATCATTGCTACACTTTTCAAAAAATAAATGGTTATCATTTACTACAGGGGCTGTGGCCATATTTTGGTTGTCTGTTCTTCAGTTTGTGTTTGAAAGCTGGTATCCCACAATCCCATTTGAGTGGGAGGGGTTACATAATTATGTATGCAAATTTTATTTAATCAGTGTACAGATTTGTACCTATTTTTCATGGGTCTTTATCTAGACTTTGATGTTTCCAGGTCTAGAGGTATACTCCTGGTCTTTTTTGCTGTACTGCCTGAGCCCTCCATCATTGACTGTTCCCTTTGACCATGTCTTTTCTGTCTGCCCCTTGCTGGCTGTGCTTGGAAGGACTCCTGCATCACCTGTTCTTGTATCCTAGCTGTCTGGAATATTTCCTCAGCCTGCAATACCTACTCCTGTCATTTTTGAGCAAGGTCTTCCTCCTGTGCCATGCTAAAGCAAACAAAAAGCAGCAGTGAAATCATGACACACCTATAGCAATCACTTCCACCCTTTATTCGATTCCTCAAACACCAAGCACCAACCTTAACCAACCAATAACTCTACAATACTCTCATCCTCCCAGCCATTTCACTAACTGCAATACCCAGCCTCAGGCAAATCTAATTTATCACCCTCCACATTGTATTGAGAAGAGGAGTCATTTAAGTGTTTGCATAATACTTTTTCAGTGAAAGCAGAATCCATCCTGTTTCAAAGTGGGTCTTGATGGCATAGGTGTGCTTTGGGTTTTCCACTGTCTTGACATTTCCTAGTGCCAATGTGAAAGATCAAAATGTATGCTTAATAATGAAAAACTTACATAAGGAGTCTGCAGATTCTTAGCAATCAAAAACAGCATAGATGTAGATCAGAGTGTATGTGCTGTTTCTTTAGGAAGCATATCAAGGACTGAACATGCACATATAAATACCAGGCACATGCTATTCTCAGTGCCATTTTGAGAGTGCAGCCAGAGAGTGAGCATATATGATTGCAGTAGTTAGTTTGTATATAAGTTAAAGTCAGTTAACTTGTATCGTGATGTGTTTGTATATAATAAAGCTGCTTGAACAGAACCCATGAAGACTCTTTTATTGTTTCCAAAGTAGGAGAACAACATGGTGTCAGAACTGGGATTCCAGAGCATGATATTTGGAGCCATGAGGTGCAGAGATAACAGTGAAGGTAAATTAAGAGAAACGAGCATGAAAAAAAACAGAAAAGAATCAAAGGTAATGAGAATTTGGACAAACTGCGTATTTTATAAAAAAGATAAAATGGAGCATTACAAGGACACAAACCACATTATTAAACAAGCAGGAGGCACAAAAGGTTTATTAATTAAGCAACATGTTTAAGATTAAGATATTTGACAGAACAATTATCAGAAAAGGAAAACGAGTATGTTTAAAGCAAAACTAGTGTGTTTGAGGCAAATCAGGCATATTTAGAGTAAAACAAGCACAAGAAAAGTAGAATGGGCATGAAAAGAGATTAAATGAGCAAAACAAATATAATAAGGGCAAAAAGGGCACATAAAGCAAGGTGACTGCATGTTTTTTGGTAAAGTGCTGCATTTTAGCATAACTACGACTTTGTATTGTATCAAGGGCATAATTAGTTATTCGAAGTATCTGAAAGTGTGTAAAAGTGCTTACAGTGTGTGCTTATTACTGTGCAGGTATTCTGAGGAGTTTATTTGTGTGCAAAGTGCAACTACTTCGTGAAGCACAGTCAAAGTATAGCCATTTTGAAAAGTTTCTTGTGCTGGGTGTGTCCATTTACAAAGTGCTGCCATTACAGAGTGTTTCTTGCACTGTAAAGAATTGCCTGGGAAGGTACCACCATTTTGGGGACATTTCAGTGTGTGGTGTACTGTTTATTCTCAAAGTAGAATTACTTTGAAATGTTACTGACTCTGAGCTTCTTCTGCCCAGTCTGTTCGTATCATGCAGTTATTATTACAGTGCCCGAGAGACTTATTTTGCAAAGTTCAGCTATACAGAGGCTTGTTGTGCTATTGGGCAAAGTTACAATACTGGCATAAATTTCTGGCATATTTGTATGTGTTTGTGCTTATTTGCAAAACCCTTCACTTGTATGTGTTAATATGGCAGACAGATTTCAGACACACTTACCACTTGTTTTTGATCAGAATATTGCAGGGAATTGGAGAATATTTGAGCAAGAGTACAATATTTTTATACAATCAGCTTATTCTGACAAAGATGCATGCACCAGGGCATTCATTTTGCTAAACCTAGTTGGGTCAGAGGCCATTGAAAGTGAACATTTGTTTATGTATGCACCAGCTGTATATGAAGGAGAAGGTGAAAATCATCTTATTGTTGAACGGGCTGAATCAAGAGAAGGCCCTGAGTGTTTGAAGTGCAAATTCAGAGATATTTGCAACCCCCAAACAAATATTACATTAGAGAGACATTTGTTTTACACTTGAGATCAGAAACCAGGAGAAACTTTTGCAGCTTATATAACTGATCTGAGAATTAATAAAGGGCAGGCTCATGTTTGGTATTAATAATGCTGCTGTGAGAAAGATTTTGCTTCATGACAGTGATTTAATGTTGAGTAAAACCACTGACATTTGTCAAATCCATAAAGTTACAGAAAAGCACACAAGCATGCTTGCAGGTGACAAGAGCATGGTTTCAACAGGCGCCTGAGCAAATGTAGATAGCATGCAACACATGGCAAACAGAAGTAGGCCTAAGCACATGGCAGTCACAGCCCCTGCTGACTCACCAGGAAAATCACATAGTTTTCCAGCAAGTTCTAAGACCAGTTCAGTTAAAAGAATAAGCATGCTCAGTGCAATACAAATGTGAATTAACAAAACCCAAGTCCAGCTTTATTGTTAACTATCACAATTGTGCTGCCAATCATGAATCTAAAAGAGAGAAATCCTTAGCATGTGGTCAGCAATGTTGCAAGTGTAAAAAATGGAACCATTTTCAAAAGTTTTGCAAATCAAGTAAATCCCACACAGTTGTAAAGAAAGGTCACACAAAAAAGCAAGTTGATCAAGTAGAGCTGCAGCAGTCAACTTTCTATGTACGTGGTGTATCAGTGATTGGTGAAAAAGTATTTTGTACAGTCCAGATCAATGGTAAATCCACAGAGCTTAAAGTAGACACTGGTTCAAAGTGTAATGTTATATCAGCAGACACATTTACTAAAGTGAGAATTAATGAGCAACTCAGTGTGGCCAGTAGTGCGAAAGTTGTTGCTTATGGAGGTGAAGAAATTCAAACCTAAGGCTCATTGATGCTTTCATGTTATTTGGCTAACTGTTACAGCTTGTTATTCTATGTAGTCCAAAGACTAGTACAGTCATTACTGGGTCTCAGAGACAATCTGAGAATGAATCTTCTTTCTTTTACCATAGACGTTCATCATATAAGTGCGTATTTTAGTTCCAATTTTTCTGAAGCCATTTTCTCAAGAGTATGCTGATGTTTTTGATGACAAGTTGGGCAAACGTCCAGTTGTGTACTCCATGAGGTTAGACCCACAGGTCACTCCAGTAGTTAGATCAGCAAGAAAAGTTCCAATAGCTATGCAAGATAAAGTCAAGGTTCAGTTGGATAAAATGGTGCAGCAAGGTGTAATTTGTCCAGTTACAGAACCAACTGAATGGATGTCATCTATGATAGCAGCTCACAGAAAAGGCTCAGATGAAATCAGAATATATATTGACCCAAGAGATCTGAACAAAGCATTGAAGAGACTGCATCATCCAATGTGCACAGTCGAAGAGGTCGCAGCCCTAATACCGAATGCCACTGTATTTTCTGTCTTGGATGCAAAAAGTTCATTTTGCCAAGTAATGCTTAATCACAAATAATCATTACTAACCATTTTTGGTACCCCATTTGGCAGATACAGATTCCTAAGGATGCCATTTGGAATAAATTCTGCAAGTGAAGTCTTCCAGCATGCAATGGAGCAAACTTTTGGGGGTTATCCTTGTGCCATAATAGTAGATAATTTATTGCTTGGAGGCAATGGTGAAGCAGAGCATGACAAAAACCTTAAGAGAGGTCTAGTCAGAGCTCGTGAAGTAAACTTGAAGCTCAATCCTCTAAAGTGCAAATTCAGACTACCAGTTCTGTCTTGAGACCAGACCTGACCAAGCAAGCAGTTATTCTTGAGATGGCAGCACCAAGTATTATTCAAGCTCTACAGCGTTTCATAAGCATGGTCAACTATTTAGGTAAGTTTGTACCAGAATTTAGTGAGGTGATAGCACCTTTAAGAGAAATGCTACATGGTCATGGTTAGAACAGTACCAGAAAGCATTTGAAGACCTTAAGCAGAAAATTGCTACCCCACCTATATTAAGATACTATGATATAAATAAACCAGTCACTCTTTCCTGTGATGCTTCAAAATTTGGTCTTGGCACAGTTATTCTTCAGGAGGGAAGACCAGTAGCCTATGCATCTAGAACCCTTACCCAAATTAAAATGCAATAAGCTGAAGTTGAGAAATAACATTTGGCAATAATATTTGCATGTTCCAAGTTTCATAATTGTATCTATGGTCGAGCTATTCAGATTGAAACTGATCACCAACCTTACTATTCTAATGAAGCCTATGCATTCAACTCCAACAAGATTACAAAGAATGATGCTCAAATTGCAAAAGTACAACTTCAAAATGGTCTATATGAAAAGAAAACTACTTTATCTGGCTGATATCTTATCCAGATTGCCCAGAAATATGACAGAACAGTTTGACACAGCAAATTTTGACTTTGACATGATGGCAGTGTGTAATTTCTCAACCACTAGATGTGATGAGCTGAGAGATCACACAAACACTGATCCAATGTTGCAAAAGCTCAATCACTATATTAATGTTGAATGGCCGTCAAAGCAATCTAGTGCCTACCTAACCTACAAACCTATAAACCTAACCAACCTATAACCTATAACCTATAACCTAACCTATAAACCTGAAGTGCAAACATATTTTCCTTACAGAGATGAATTGTTGATGGAAGATGGCACTATTTTCAAAGGTTCTAAAATTGTTGTTCCTGCTTCCTTACAACAAGAATATAGCCAGATTTTGCACTGTGGTCACCCAGGACCTGCATCCACTAAGAGAAGAGTGAGATAATTAGTATTTTGGCCTTCACTAGTGAAAGACATTGACAAAGTACTTTTTTCTTGTTCGGTATGCAATAGTACTAAACTGCATTTGTAAAGAGAACCACTTCAGCTAAGTCGAGTTCCTAAACTACCTTGGTCAACAGTAGCCACTGATATCTTCGAGTGAAATAATCAGCACTACTTAATATTGGTAGATTCTTATTTGAATTTGTTTGCGATTGACTTACTACCTAATTTAACATCGACTACTGTTATTAATAAGTTGAAACATCATTTCTCAGTGCATGGTAGTCCACACTCAGTTATTTCTGACAATGGTACTCAATTTACTAGTCAATTGTTTCAGAAATTTGCAAGAGAATGGGACTTTGTACATGTTACTAGCAGTCCTTAATATCCACAGTCAAACAGGTTAGCTGAATGTGCAGTACAGAGTGCAAAGCAATTAACTGAAAGGTCAAAGCGTGACAATACCAATGTCTTTTTGAATTTAGTTAATCTCAGAAACGTACCCCATGAAGATATACATGGCTCACCTGCTCAAAGACTTCTATCCAGGCAAACCAGAATGGTAATACCTATTAGCTCCAATTTATTGAAGCCTAAAACTAAGAACAACAGTATCATCAAGGCTCAATTATTCAAGAAGCATTTTATCCAGTCCAGTTATGATAAATCGAGCAGATGTCTTCGTCCATTGATGGAAGAAGAGACAGTGAGGATAAAAATGGTGAAAGGTTTCGACCAGATTGGTTAAGTTACAGGTATATGTGCCAAGCCGAGATCCTACCTTGAGAAATCTAAGGGTGTGGAGTACAGGGAAATTGCAGACATCTTTTTCCTGTACCAGAATCATCATCGCAGCATTGTTCCTGTGACACAGACTCTAGATCTCAGAGTGAACCAAGCACTATTTCCATCTCAGAGTGTGTTTCAACCTCTACTTCCATTCCCAAAGATGTTCCAAATATTCCCAAGATCGCACATTCTATAGAGATAGCTCCAGTTGCTAAACCTAATTCCCAGTTTTATGTCACACGATATGGTCGAAATTCCAGGCCCAGTGTGAAATGCACAGCAACATGGACGTAACTGTATATATGTACCCAGTCTTGTATAATTGCATGGCAAAGAACTACTTGTATTATCTGCATGCCAAATACATTCATAACATTGCATGATCTATTTCTGAAAGAGGGAGGCTGTAGATCAGAGTGTATGTGCTGTATCTTTAGGAAGCACATCAAGGACTGAACATGCACATATAAATACCAGGCACGTGCTATTCCCAGTGCCATTTTGAGCTAGAGCCAGAGAGTGAGCATGTATGATTGCAGTAGTTAGTTGTTATATAAGTTACTCAAGTTAAAGTCAGTTAACTTCTATCATGATGTGTTTGTATATAATAAAGCTGCTTGAACAAAACCCATGAAGACTCTTCTATTGTGTCCAAAGTAGAAGAGTGACAATAGAGGTGTTTAGTTGTAATTGGTCAGTGGCTATATCTACTAGATAACAAAATGCTTGCTCAGATGCTTTTACAGAATCTAGATATTTCTTTGTCCCAGAAGACAAGACCTTGATCTCTTAGTCTCCCGTGTATGTGTGTTCTTTTGCAATAAAGGATATCTTTCTACTCTGCTTAAATGTGCTGTAGTCAGTTATTTTGTGCTTTTAACAGTTGGTGCAATTTCAGACTTGGATTTTGTGCTGTCTGTGGGGATGCTACAGTATAAATCACTTTTCTGGGCCTACTACTGACAGCCTTTTGTCTGGTATATTTCTGTGGTGTCACCTCTCAGTTATATTCTTTCCACCTTCAGCAGAGTTTAAAATCTCGGCAGGCCAGTTTTTGATTAATGATTCTGCATTTTTAAATGATTATTGCATGACGGTGGGGTTTATTATATTATTGCATAAGAGTGGGTTTTATCATATGAGAGTGGTAATTATTTTCTGTTGCACTGATTTTACAGTGGGTACAAATGTGGGGTTATTGAAAGAGCCAAAGCCTGGAACTGTAGCCAAACATGTGTTTCATAAATGTGGAAGAGACAGCTGTAATTATTTGGTGGAATGACCTGAGATCAGTAAAAATGATTATGCATTGCATTTCCCCAAAAATGAAATTTTTGGAAAGTCTATTTTTGAAAATTTTGAAAAGAAACTTAAACAAAAAGGAAATAATATACTAGGTAGTAATAAAACAGTTATTATACAATGACCCTCCATTAATATTCCAAAACGTGCACACTGTTAGGCCAGTGTGCACGTTATAAATCCCACACTATACTAACAGAAAAAGGTCTGGTCGCCCGGACTTTTTTCAGTTGGTATAAAGTGTCCAAAACCTTTTTTTTTTTTTTTTTTAATAAATAAAAAGAAAAAGGAAAAAATGGAGCAACGGAGACTTTCTTTTCTCTGTTGCTTCTGTTTTAAAGCATTGATGTACTGGGTAAGTGTAAAAATGCAAGTCCCATACGCATGCGCAGAACATCAGCACAAGGAAGCAGTATACCACCACCAGCAGAAGAACAGTAATGCGCTGTTATAAAAAGACATTATTTAAGAAAAGTAAATTTTTTTTCTTAAATAATGTCATTGTATAATAGCAATAACCAACTCCGTGGTTGTGGCATATTGAAATTTACCCACTGTTGGCTTTATTTAATCATTCAGGCTTCATCTTGTGATTAAACCATGCCAACCATGGGTAAATCTTCATTATACAACGACCCCCATTAATATTCAAAAACGTGCACGCTGATTGGTCAGCATGCACGTTGTAAATCAGAGTTATAGTAATGGAAAAAGGTCCGGTCGCCCGGACTTTTTCCATTACTATAACTCTTTTTTTACAGCAATGGAGAACACAAGATCTCCATTGCTTCACACTGTCTCGCTATGTTAAACGAGATTAACACAGTGAGACAACTTTAAAAAAAAGCAAAAGAGATTCTCCATTGCTTTTTTTAAAGCTGTCTCGCTGTGTTAAACTCCTTTAACATAGCCAGACAGTTTGTAAAAAGCAACGGAGATCTTGCTTTCTCCATTGCTTTTTTCAAAACTGTCTCGCTATGTTAAATGGGTTTAACATAGCGAGACAGCTTTAAAAAAAGCAATGGAGATTCTCTGTTGCTTTTTTTAAAGCTGTCTCGCTATGTTAAACCCATTTAACATAGCAAAACAGTTTTCAAAAAGCAACGGAGATCTTGCTTTCTCAGTTGCTTTTGCCCACAGCTCTGATGTACTGCATAGGCATATGCATGTGAAGTACATCAGAACTGCCGCAGAATACCAGACAGCTGCGGAAGGGCAGCAAGGAGGCATTATACAATGCCTTTATTTAAGAAAAGTAATTATTTTGTTTCTTAAATAATGGCATTGTATAATAGCAATAACCCACTTTTGGGTGTGGGTAATGCTGGATCCAGGCGTGGGTTATTGCTATAATATACCACACCACATCATCGGTTATTGCTTAAACACATTACAGAAATGTGTTGTGGAAAGCTCACATGACACTTGGAGACTTTATCCTCTAAAACAGTTAGAAAATGTCAGCTAGAATCTTTTGATAATGACTGGCCCTGAGTCCCCTCCCCACCCTCTCCCCCTTATGCAGAATATCCAGAATATTGTGAAGCAGACAGCCCTGCCTCTCTGGGAACAAAGGCTGAAGGTGGGCAATTCAAACAACTCCCCCTACTATTTCCACTGATACGTCTAGTTCCCAAGTAACTTCTAGTGCATCAGCTTTTCCCAAAGGTTCCATTTTAAACACCAGATTGTGACAGCAACAAAAACAGATGCTGCCTCAAGTTCTGATAAAATGTTAATGAGAATAGCAAATAAAGGGAAAAAGCTGGCCGAAGCAGGTCTCTGTGAGAAAATAGGTTGGCAAGCTTAAAAGATTTGATAAAAGCACTTCTTCTGGCAAAGTAAATCCCTTAAAAAATCAAGCAGTTAATAACACAATTTCTGATAATTATTGGTGAGGAAGAATACAGGTTGAATCCACCTCCTAGGAAAATTTCAGAGGATGAATCTACGTCTGAAACATACACTGACATGGACATTCCCATTGCCATACACCTACCTGATGCTCAGATTCACCCTTTGACAGAAGTGCTTAATCCAGCAGTGGCAGGAATGGTGACACCAAACCCACCATAAAGGTAGTCTTTTCATGGGCTGCAGTAGATTTTCAACCTATTGTAGTTTCTCCCTCCAATTCATATGCATTCTGCCAAATATGCTAAGATTGTTAAAGGCATGTACAATTACAAAATCCTGCTACTGAAGGCTTGCACACAGTCTTGAAGGCTTCTGTTCCACCAGGTATTTTTAAAAAGATATGGGGAAAAGCTGGCTATCAGTAATATTATTACAAAACATGCAGAAGAGGGATTCTCAACAGCAAGGGAAAATTCATTAAAAGTAAGAACTGTGGCATGCCCCCCAACACCTAACTGGGAATGAATTAAAGCCACTCACAAAAAAAAAAAACAAATCTATTCATGCATACTTGCAGTACATTATGGATGCTTTTGAAGCTTTTTCTTCATACCTAGAACCTACAGAGGCTGTGGCAGCCAGTTGGCTATCAGCAGTATTAGTGGAAGGACTATTGCCACTTATACAAGTTCAGATAAAAAAGTTTGTTTAAATTGACCTAGTTTAGGTGTACCTGAAATTGTTAATTAGGCATAATGTGTAGCAGACAATATAGTTGGAAAAGATAGAAAACAATAAAAGGAATTAGTAGATGTTCAACTTCAGCAGTTTGATACAAGTTTGAGGGGAAGGGGACATAACAGAAAGAACAGGGGTGGCAGAGATAGGTTTACATTTGTTTCAACAATCCCCAGGACACTTTCCACAAAACTTTTATCATCCAACCCAAACATAAACCCAACATTGTGGACCACATGTCGTCAAATTGGGTGCTGAAAATGAATGTCCTTTTCTCCAGCTAGCAAACCTACCTTTTCAACCTGCTAATCAGCCTAATGTCCAAACCCCAGAGTAGGGTAGGCAGTCTTCCCTTGGAGAACAGCTTGACAGCCATCAGTGTGGCAGCAGGATAAATATGACAGCTATGAACTGGAAACAGCTATTTCCCTTATTGCCAGTAGATAAAAATGTATTTGCATTAATATTAAAGTGCATAATTCTACTCTTCCTTTTATAATAGACACAGAGGAACTTGACTTATGATAACCTAGTCCGATGCAAAAAGCTTCCCACTTTCTACAAATTCTGTTAGAAATGTAGGGGTCTCTAGGATTGCATTAGACCACCCAGAGACAGAATCTGTCCCAATCCAAATAGGTCCTTTACAAGGTCAGCATGCTTTCACTGTACGAAATTCTGCCTCTCTAACTTTTTTAGATAGTGACCTCTTGTGCAAGCTAAAGTGTACTGTGTTTTGCACCTCAATTGGAGTCTTGCTGAATGTCCTGAATGAGCCCTTTCCACTTGGTCTGTATACAGCTGATAGAGGGATGTGAAGCTATTCTTTTGCAGCTGTTGACTACCCATGGCAATAAGGTAGGACTTATAAAAGGTGCAGAACCAATTAGGATCACTTTAAAGCCTTATGAGTCCCTTTTGATGGTAGATCAGTATACCTTATTAGCAGATACAGAGAAAGGAATTGAAATTGTCATTTCTGCATTACTTCAGCAGGGAATAGTAGTCCTTACTAGAAGCCCATGTAATACACCTATTTTACCAGTTAAGAATCTGGGTAAGGACAATTACAGGTTTGTACAAGATTTAAGAGCAGTGAATGAGTAGCAGTGCCAACCTTTCCCATAGTATCTAACCCAGCTACTATATTAAATTCTATTCCTCCAACAGCCACCACCTTTTCAATGTTTGATATCTCCTCTGTTTTCTTTTCTATCCTTATTCACCCAGATGGTCAGTATTTGTTTGCTTTTCCTTATAGAGTGTAACAATGCACAAGGACCATGCTACCTCGAGGAAGAGAAGAATCACCTATACTTTTTTCTAGAGAAAGTAAGAAACAATTAGATAAAATTCAATTTCCTTGCAGGTCCATCTTAATACAGTATGTGGACGATTTGCATCTAGCTTCTGATTCTTATTCTAGTTGCCAAAAGGATACTATTTTTCTTTTGACCAGGTTAGAAGAATAGGAGTTTAAGGTGAGCAAGACAAAACTGCAGTTAAGGAAATCACAAGTCTAGAATTTAGGACATCTTATTTCAGAGGGATCACAACCAATGTTACCCTCATCTGTTACTGTTATTCAAGCTGCACCACCCCCAACAGCTTTGAAACACTACAAGCTTCTCTGGGGCTGACAGATTACTGTTGTCAGTGGATCTTGTACTATGCAGAAGTAGTAAATCCTTTGATAGAATTATTGGAAAAAAGATACCCCTGAGTCCTTGCCTTGACAGGAGCATCATAAGGTGTTTTTTGTTAAATTAAAAACTTTGCTTTCAAACCCTCCTGCTCTTGGGCTACCTGATTATTGAAAGAGATTGTTCCTATTGGGATTGCTAGCACAATGTAGAAATGATAGTTTTTAGACTTGTTCCTTATTTTCGTACAAATCTCAATCCTGCAGCTGCAGTACTCCCCCACTACCTTAGGGTGGTGGCCATGATGGCATGCATAGTAGAAATGAGAGCTGTTCTAACTCTCAGGCACAAGACTTATGTATGTGGCAGTTCTGCTAGGGTCGCCACCCCTCCGTTTTCTTTCTGGACAATCTGGAAATCAAACTGATTCTCCAGTAGTCCAGAAAACACTTTACAAACTCCAGTATTCTGTTTCAAAAAGGAAACAGACTATCGGGGTTTATAAATCGGCTGACTTGCTATGCTTTTTTATAGAAAAGCATAGTAAATCAGCCAAAAGCAGGTGGCAGGAACGAAAAAAGATGGTGTTCCCCACCAAGTGGTGTCATTGTGACATCACAAAATGGGCAGAATGTGGGCAGGAGAGGGGTGGGTTGGGTGGGGTTACTGGTGACATGAGGGGTGCGGCTTTACTCCGATTTTAGCCACGATGAAAGGTGGCAACCCTAAGTTCTGCATTCTTTGGAAGCATTGTTATAAACTAAAATACACTATCTGTCAGCCTCTAGACTGTCTAAATATGAATTGCCATTATTTACTAATCATTCTTTGCAGATTATTAGATGCCCACCTCTAGATCTTGTTTCATTATTTTCTACAGTGGATGAAGGAGAGCCTCACTAGTGTGTGTTGATTGTTAGTCATGTGCTTCCCCTAGATCAGACCAAACAAATGTCCCACTACCAATCTCTGAGTTGCTTCCATTTGTCAATAGATCCTGTATTTGAAGAGAAGGTGGTTCATTACTAGCAGCATTTTCTATTTTCATAGCAAAAAAGTACTATTGTCCTGATAACCAACAGAAATTGTTTTTCTCAGATAGTTGAACTCAGTCAATATAGATGCTTGCAAATTAGCAAAGCACAAAGTAGTTACTATTTTTACAGACTTACACTATACATTTGGTGTAGTTCATGATTTTGGAACACTTTAGATGAGAGAGTATGTATCACATTAGCAGGAACTCTTATAAAAATTCTGTCTGTCAATGAACTTTTGAATGCACTTTTATTACCCTAGGAAATAGCTGTGATCAAGTGTGCCACCCATAAGACTGATAATTCTTTCATTTCAAACAGAAATGCATTTGCTAATATGGTAGCCACCCAAGCTGCAAGGTCTTACCCTGTTCAGGCTTCCTTTTCAGCAATTACAAGTACTAATGTGACTCTCTCTTTACAGGATGATGTGCTGTCAATTCAAATCCAAGGTGATAACTCCAAAAAGATAAGGTGGATACATGATGGCTATAGCCTCTCCCCCAGACTCACTATTGTGCCATCTGGCTGGGAGGCTAATAGCCTCGTGGTCTTATCTTGTCCACTTGGTATGGACATATCATTTGCCCTCTAATTTGGGAAAAAAAAACACTTCAATAATTCAAATTTTGGTTAATTGGTATGCCACTTACATTTCTGAATTAATTCAGCATTTTGTAAATATCTGTACAATGTGTATTCAATAAAATGTGTCAAAGAATGTTCCTGTTCACACACAGTCTTAAAAAACAAGATGTGGGGACCTTTTTGTTGTGTACAGTAGAATTTTATTGAACTCCCACAACATCAAATGTTCAAGTATCTTTTAGTGATTCTGAATATTTTTTCTCAATGGGTTGAAGCTTACCCCTGTGCCAGGACTGATGCAACTTCAGTCACCAAGAAATTGTTACAAGAAATCATATCCAGGTTTGGAGTACTTTATAGTCAGCCAGATAGAAGAACTCATTTTACAAGTCAGATAACACAGCAAGTGTGTAAAATCATGAAAGTAAACATACAATATTATTGTCCACACAGACACCATGCTTCAGGAATTGTTGAGAGAATTAATCAGACTTTAAAAAACAAAAAGGCAAAAATTTGTGAGGACAGTGGCCTTAAGAAGCCAAAGGCCTTGTTTCTAGTTTTGTTTAGTATTCATAGTGTGGTTAGTTCTCTTCATGAAATCCTCATGGGATTAACCAGTAAATTGGAGATACAAGATGTTGAATCTATTTTTCTTTATTGCAAGTCTCTCGTTTCTGTTCTATAATGTATTATATGCAACTCATTTCAGCCCAACAGCAACTTGACCTTCCCAGGTGATTGGATATTTGTCTGATCTTTCTCCATACCCCATGCCCTCCAGCCTATATGGAAAGGGCCCTTCTTTGTTCTCCTTAAAACAGCCAATGCTATTCAGTGTGAAGGATCAGCCACCTGGATTCATGTTTTGCATATTATGAAGGCCCTCCCAAGTGATGAATATCAGTGACATTCCAACAGTGTCATTCTACCTTTCCTCAATTTTAAACTTATTGTATCCCATAACAGAAGAAAAAGGAGGGACATCATTGTGTCCAGAAGTGAGGCCTAGTGATCCAGCAGCTTCACCTATAACAGATGATGAGTGGAGATCAGGAAATGAGTCAGGTGACCAAGAGTCACTCATAGGACTTCCATCAGCAGGACCTGGTGTGGAATTTGTTTGGAAACTGACAAAATATGAACTGTAAAAATAAAGTGAATCATCCTTGTTTTCAATTCTTTGAGAATCCTCTCCAGCCCCGCCTGGCTCAATATTCTTATGGACTTATTATTGGAACAGCTGTATTGTTATTCATCATTCTTTTATTGCACATTCTTCTTTCATCAGAAGCCATCGGAACTATAAGTACTGTATATATTTTTTTCAAAAATAAAAGTTTTGTTAAAATTGAACATAGATTATCAGATTGGCATTCTAAGCTTGATACTTTTTTGCCACATTGTATACTTTTGCTAAGACTATCAATGTTAGTAACTATTGGGTGTGTGCACATATATCAACAACATATGATAGGGGTATTCCTTTGTTTCCAGTATCAACAACAGAGACAGAGGCAGGAGCAGCATTTGGAACAATTTTGGTGACCAAACATAAAAGTTGCAAAAATAACTCTTTGCATAATTATACCCCCTTTCTAGACTTATGCTACCTTCAGTTATAAATGACTGTAAAGGGACATACATGCCATGTTAAAAATGGAGCCCTTCCTGTTGGGTGGAGTAACTGTGATATTACTTGGTAAATGTATGATAGGGCTGCAAGACAGGGCATCGCCGTGTTGCATGAGTTTCATTATATTTTTGGAGATCAAGCTTAGCACTGGCTACAAGTGAATTGATCAGGATATTATTGCATTGGTCATGTTATTCCAGCTGTTTGACAGAGAGAGATTTTAGCCAGTAGGACAATTCACAATTTTCTGCAGAATAAGGAGAAAAAGGACATTTAAAATTTGTTTGGAAAGATAGACACTTCATGGCTTTATCATCACAATTTAGGATAGACTGCATACAAAGGACTGCCATATATGGACTTGAGTGATGATGTCATTTTCAGAGCAAGTATTTTACCTGACTATAAGGTAGCAAAGTCAACAATTCCCTGGCTATTTCTTCCCACATTATTTACTTTCCTGGACCCTGTCTGTCAGGGGACTGGCTGACGTCCCCTGGGTGAAATTCCCATCCTCAATCCAATCCGGTTCCTCTCCTCTTGAAGAGGTCCCAAAGAGGCACTCTTGATGTGTGGGCAATCTATTCCCAGAGTCTGGGGAGTTGGGTCAGGAACCTATCCTCCAGCATGTTTTGTTTTTGGATACATGTTTTTTAAAGGGGATAACAATACATTTTCTTGGCATTGCTTGAGACCATGGCTCTGGCACCAAGCACCCTGTTCTGTCAGTGTTTGAAGGTTGCCAATGTCTTTGTTTATAAGTTCATGATAATAGGATATTGGCAATATCCTTCAGATCAGTATATTTAATGCCATTCTGTTTTTAGCTCAGAGAGGGTAGTTAAAAATCACCCAGTATAGTGTGTTTGGTTCTCTCTAATATTTTCCAGTAGTATTGTAAAGGTGTAAGTGAGAATATTGGGGTATATGGTGGGTATTGCAAAAGCAGCAAATTTTGGTGTGCAGTCTTACTCTGTTAGAGTTTCTGCTTGGTGTTGGCAATTTACATTGTGTTGTGACTAAGCTTGGTGTGTGTTGACAATTTGAGAATTGAGAAAATTGCCTAAATTGTTAGAGATATTGAGAAAAGCAACTTTTGTATCAGTAAATCAGATCATATCTCAACCTGGAAACATCAAAAATCTGGACAAAGACCCGTGAAAAATCCGTATAAATTTGCACACTGATTAACATAAAATTTGCATACATAATTATGTGACCCCTCCCACTCCAATGGGGTTGTGATATACCAACTTTCAAAGGCAAACTGAAGAATAGACAACCAAAATATGGCTACAGACCCTTTAGTAAATGGTAACCATTTATTTGAAATGTGTAGCAATGATGTTCGCTGGGAAAGGAGAAGATGATGAACCTTAGGATTTTGTTTTTGGTGACTTCCAGTATGTGTCATACCTTTCAACTGTCCAGATTTTCTCAGAATGTCCAGATTTTTGTCTCATATATTTGGTCTGTTCCTCATAAAGTTTGTGATTTTCTGGCAAATCACTGAGGACTGAAGTCACTAAATAATGGCATATATTTGAGTTTCAGGCTTCATATAATTCAGGAAATGCATGCTAACACACATCCTGTTATTCTAGAAACTTACTTTTATATGAGCAATATTTAAAATCTGTCCCTATTTTTGTGGCTTTGTCTCCCCATTGTTTTAGCCTTTGTACAGATTTCTTGCACTAAGAGGTTGAGAGCTATGTGTGGGTTTTGTGGTAAAAGTAGGGCATTTAATGGTAGGCGATATTCTAATCTTAGAAAAAGAATATTATAGTTTGCTAGGACCTCCAAAATTCATTCTCCATGGCCTACTGATCAGTGGCGTAGCTAGCGTTTGTGCCACCCAGGGATATCTGTGAGTTTGCTGCCCTTCCCCCTCACAAAATCATGGTCAAATGGGGACCCCCCCATACACAGCCCATCCCCCCACAGCCATTACAATGTCCCATTACTGGGCTATTTCTCCTCATTTACCATAAACACTATAATGTGCATACTGCTTTACTTCTACAATGATTATTTGGATTTCATTTAAAACTTTATTTTACATTTTATAGCACAAAGACTAATAGACATCTGCTAAACAAAGCAATACGGTCTCACAATGAAAATAGACTTAGTATTAAAACTTCTCTGCCCTTGAAATTCGCATTCATTGAAAGAGCATTGAAACCCACATTCAAAGAAAATGCATCTGGCCAGTGGTGGATAAAGATTACTTTTGGACTGTTTTCAAATCATAGGCCCCTTGCACATGAAACATACATGTGTTCTTTGATACACCTTCCTGATTGTATTAAATGATATTCCTTTTATAATACAGCACACTTGTTAGAGCGCGTTTTAAATTTATTGTTCTGAACATTTTTCCAGTAAGCAATGAAACAAAATGCATGAACCGATAATGACTAAACTGCCCATTTCAGAATATTTCCATCATAAAAGTCTACTCAAACTTCTAAAATCCATCAGTACCAGTAAATATACACAATCTCTGCAGAAGTAAAAGTCATCTAAATAATTCCACATTAAAGAAATCTGTAACTAATGAAGAGGTTGCTGCTAGCAAACAACTTTATATTTCATTGTTTCATCTACAAATAAAGTTCCTGTTGCCCTTGAGTAATAAATTACCTATGTTACATTAAAAAATGATAAGCTGGTAATATTGCAATAAGGAATGGATGGCAAACTGATATCAGGTTCATTCTCGGGACTGCAGCATCCACCCCCTTTAAAAGTACAACCCAGTATCAGCAATCCATCTACATACTGTGGAAGTAGAACACACAACCTTCTGCATCAAAAACAAGCATTCAACCTGTTGTGCTACTAATACAAGCAGATTTGGCATAAGCAGCACTAAACTTCTCTCCCCCTGAAGAACTATGCAGCACAAGAAATCTGTAAAAAGCCAAAATTTATTGGGGAGGAGAGGCCCAAAACCAGGGACACATTTTAAGCATTGTTTGTATAATCTTAGAAAAGTTGCTAGAATAAAATGTTTTGTGGTACCATGCATTTCCTGAAAGATAAGAAGACTGAAACTTAAATGGCTATCATTATTTAGTGAATTCAGATCTCACTGATCTGCCAGAAAACCACAACTGTAAGAGAAACAGACCAAAAGTACATTTTGTAAAACTTTAGACAGTTGAGAACTATGGGCTTAACTCATTGAGTCACAAGTGGTGGTGGTATGGGTAGAGACTTAAGGTTTTTGCTCCCTGTACCTAAGGTACAGGGTTTGAGCCAGAGTAACTCTAACCACACACACACTACTGTCATTCTTAAAAGAATTGTGCATGTGGACCTGGTCCGCAACCACAAGTTAAATTAAGTAATAAATGGCTCTGTGGCTCTGCATTCAGACAGGCTGTCTTTGAAGCTGATGTCATTGTGCACGCCCTGCAAAATTAAAAAAAAAATGGGGAAATTCAGAAATTAAAGGTCTACTCAGGAATTCGTGGCACCACAATATTTTGCCCTCAAAACCCAAGGAATTTGGTACAATTGAGAGGTTTGAATCAGATTACTAATGAGATGACTGTTGTGTGTAGTGTAGTGCTTCAGAATACAATGACACTTAACTTCACCCTCACATCTAAAGGGGTTACATGTGCCCTCATCTAAACGTAGTGCTGCTCGTTTATGCCAGACAATGAACATGCCATTCATAGTCATCTAGAGATCATACAGCAGGTAGAGAAGTTGTCACATCTTAAATAAGCTGACAACGTGTAGTGGGTTTGGTTAACAAGTTTATTTATGGGATGGGGAGAAAGCCTTTTGAAATTTTATTTTAATGCTCATTGCTTATATTTGGATTTTTTATGCATGATTCTATTTCTGTGAAAAATAATAATCAGGCAAATTTTTGAATCTAGAAAATGTATTAACTTATAAAATATGCATATTAAAAATGAAAATGAGAAAGCGTCATTAACTACTATTAAAGAAAGTTATCTTAAATGCAAGATAGTCAGCAAAGTGCACTAGAACATTTTGGACAAATCTACGGTATTGTATTTAAAAGGGAAAATAAAACTGAAATGTATTCAACCTGTTTCTTTATTCCATCTAGAAAATTACACTGGTTTATTTCTCATAAACAATTTTTGCTAAGCACTTTTACAAGTATTGTTCATGTAAAGGACAAAATGAAACCAAATATGAAGAATTTTTGATTGCATATGAAAAAAGTGACTATCCGTTTGAAAACATATTATTACTGTCAGTCATTAAAAATTATTTGACCTGAGTAATGCTTCACAAGATCAAATGATGGATTGAGAGGGAAGAGGTATTTAAGTATTTCTTGTTAAGTTTTACTGCTTTGCTGCCTACTTTTTGGCATTTTCCAGCTTGCTAAAGTTTATATCTGTAACAGTAACAGTACTTGGTACACATCTAGAGCTTGTTTACTGCATTTCCGGTGTTGCACTTAATTTAAAATCATTTTTTCTCTAAAAACTGCATTTTACCTGATTTTGGCCTAGCACTCAAGTGTGGGGTCATTTATTGCACTGTTGTGATTATTTTGCTACTTGTGTATCTCTGCTACCTTTAAACTACAACAAAAAGAAAAAAAAATCTTGCTTTTTTCCCACTTTCTGAAAGTTAAGAAAGTTCAGTTACAGATTTGCTGTTCTGAACTGTTTGGAAGTTTCTAGAAGGCCAGTGCTTGCTTGGGATAAAGGGAAGTATCTGTGTTCACCAGTGGGAGTGGTTAACACTGAACAGCCTGCCTGTCCCTGGAGGAGTGGTTACTACCTAGAAGCTGTAGTTTTATTGGCCATTTTGGGTCAGTTCTAAACTCCTTGATCTCTCTCTCTCTCTTAAAACCCTACAACTCTCTCTTTGCACGGTTTTACGCACTGAGCAGCGTCGGGCAGTGCCGCCTAAACAAGTTTAAACTATTCCAGGCTCCACAAAGTCTGCTCTTCACTTTTTCCCTTAGAACTGTTCAAACTCTCAAAGTAATCACTCTATTCTCTTTCTAAAGCCCTGCACTTGCTCAGCTCTTATAAGGAAACACTAACTAACTAAAGCACTACACCCTCCTTGACTTCTCATAAGTATTAGGCTCCCGACTGGTCCTTCCTGATCAAGTGAAAAATCAATTCCCTTCCCTAATCTGATCAGTAAAAAATCAGTTCCCTATACTAATCTGGTATGTCGAAGGGTCAGTTTCAAGATTACTCTCCAGTCCAGCTGGTGAATCTGGGAATTTTGAGGCAATATTACAATTGCCTTATGTACACAGACAACCCTCTCCTCCTTCCAACAAACTCTAATACATGTGAGAGATGCAGATACACAGCCAAACTGGAGGCAGAGCTCTCTCAACCCAAGACTGGCACAGTCAGTCAGGAGGAAAAAGTAACCACCCACACCACAAATCCAGTCTCACACAGACCTATTGCATCTGCATACCCAACACATAAACACACAAAAACATACTAGGAAGCTCTAAATACAAAATTTGCCTAAACAGCAAAGACCTCCTAAGCAGATATCCAAGCAACAGCCACCCCTCAACAATACCCATAAATCACATATCTCACAAAATCAGTGTACCTTACAGTCACAGCCCTTAAGGCCAAACAACACACCAAATACACTTGTTATAGGGGACTCTATTGTCCGGCACACTGATGTCCTGCTCACCAGACTAAACAAGGAGAAGGTCACTGTAAGCTGCCTGTCAGGTGCCAGGATCTGCCACATAACGCAAGCACTCAGGTCACTCCAAAGCAAGTATGAGTATGACTCCGTCATTGTCCATGCTGGTGTGAATGACCTGAGACTGGACTACATGAAAAGAGACATAGAGGAGCTCTCTGACCATGTAGCCCAGGCTGGTATGACCCTGACCTTGAGTAGCATCTTGCCCTCACCAAGAATGATGCCACAGTATAAAGACAAAATGATCAGTTTCAACAATTAGCTAAAGTATTGGTGTCATTCAAAGGGGATCCAGTGTCTGTCAGCCTGGGATGACATGCTCGACAAGCCACATTGCTTCACTAGGGACGGCTTGCACCTGTCACCCTTAGGCTTTCATATACTGGCCAAGGCTATTGCCACCCCCATAGTGCCTTTTTTAGGCAAGGCTCAAAGGACAAACCCACCTCCATAGACAACCCAAGGATAAAAAAACTAAAGGTAATGCTACTCAATGCCAGAAGTCTAAACCTCAAGATGCACGCACTCGAGGCTCTCCTCAGTATGGAAAAAATCCATGTCTGTGCAGTAACAGAAACCTGGTTCAAGGCTGCGCACTACCAGGTTATAACTCATACTATGCGTTTCGTCCCCAAAACTCGGACCGAAGCACAAAAGGAGGGGGAGTATCTATATTCATCAAAGATACCTACACCTCCAGGTTAGTGGCACTGCACGAAGCATCGGAAACCATCCATGTGCAACTAACAGCGGGCAAAGCTGCCTTTCAGTTTGTAGCCTGCTACAGAACACCCTCCCTATTACAGGAACCCCACTTGGCATTCCTGAGAACACTGGAGAATATCAAGGTATCTCCAAACACTATGTTATTGGGTGACTTCAACTACCCAAACATTGACTGGGAAAACTACTCAAGCCCAAACACCAATGGTTCCTTGAATTTATAAACTCTAAAGCAATGGAACAACTGGTCACCACTCCCACAAGAGGGAACAACATATTGGACCTGGTCATCACCAACATGGGGACTCTATATTCCACACCAGAGGTAAACCCCTCATTGGTAAGATCAGACCATAAACAAATTTCCCTGGGCATCCATCCCCACCCTCAGCCAAGGAAATCACTGTAAAGAATTTCTCAAAAGCCAACTTTGCACTTCTCAAGACTGAGGTGGAATACTTCAAAGCCCCTGGGCCAGAGGATAATACAGCCCAATCCGCAGAATCCTTTACAAATGCATTCTATGAGCACCTGCAGGAATGCATGGATCGTGCTATCCCAAATAAAACCAAGACTCACTCCTCCAAAAACAGGAGACCGGTCTGGTGGACCCCGGCCATAAATAAGCTATACAACAGAAGGAGGAATCTACTACATGACAGAGCAAACTCCCAAAAAGGGAAGGCATCTCTGATCAGTATTAGCAAGAAACTTCGATCCCTCATAAAATCATCAAAGGCCAGTCTCGAAATAAAAATTGCCCTAGACACTAAAGATAATCACAATGCCTTCTTTAGTTATTTCAGGAACATGGGCGGAAACTCCCAGATATGCTCTGAATTGTTGCATAACGGTACAAAATATACCGAACCTACAGACATAGCCAACATCCTGGCAGACAGATTCAGTGCAAACTTCTCCCCCCCCAAAGGAGCAAATGCCTATCCCAACTGAATGTAACCTCCTGACATCACAGATGCACAGGTGAAAGCTGAGCAAAAACACAGCATCTATGGGACGACGGTGTCCCAGGCTGTGTCTTACATGAGCTCCAAGAAGAACTGAACCTCACATTAAGTCACTGTTCAAACTTAGCCTTACTACAGGATATATACCCAAAGAATGGCGTACAGCTACAGTGGTCCCACTCCACAAAGGTGGTGCCACAACGGACCCCGGAAACTATCACCCCATAAGCCTGACTAGTCTGGTCTGTAAAGCTATGGAGCATATTATCATGGAACTCATAAACAAAGACATTGGGAGCCTCCAGACACTGGACCCTACCCAATTCGGCTTTGTTAAGGGCAGATCTTGCCTCTTAAACCTAGTTGATTTCTTTGAAACAGTTACCAAAGCCATAGATGAGGGCAAGGTAGTCCACACAGCCTACCTGGACCTTGGAAAAGCTTTCGACATAATACCCCACTCGGGTATCATAAATAAGCTTACCAGCTTAAATATCAACCCCTATATCACAAGATGGGTTGCAAACTGGCTCAGAGATAGAACCCACATGGTCAGAATCTCAGGTGCCATGTCCGAATCCAAGCCAGTTAAAAGTGGCATTCCACAGGGCTCAGTTCTGGGACCTCTCTTGTTTGGTATATACTTCTCTGAGGTTCAGGCTAACACGGGGGGATTATGGCTGACAAAGTTCGCAGATGACTGCAAACTGGGAGCCATAAACGAATCTCCAGCTGACACAAGCATCCTCCAATAGGGTCTGACAGAGACGGATGCTTGGTGCCGGAGCCACGGCCTCAAGCTAAATGCTAAAAAGTGCATAGTCATCCCTTTTGGGAAAAACAAGGTGGTAATCCATTAAGTACGGAAGAAGTAATTAGAGATTTGGGGACCAACGTAGATAGTAATCTCTCCTTTGATAATCACATTGCCAAAGTGGTTAGAAAGACTTTCTATATAGCCCACCTTATCATGAAAGTGTTCGCATCTAAATCAAGAGAGGTCATTGTGCCCCTCTACTCGTCATTCATCAGGCCCATAATTGAATATAATGCCCCTTTTGGGATGTACCTTACCCGACACCTGCAGCAACTGGAGAGACCCCAAAAGTACCTCACCAAGAGGATCATGGGCTACAAACAGATGTCTTATGCAGCTCGACTAAAGAAACTCCAGCTCTACTCAATTGCTTACCGCCTACTCAGATGCGATCTATGCCTGATGTACAAAGCCATGTCAAACCCAGAATTAATGGATATGCTCCACCTCAAAAAATCCAAGTCCCTTAGAGCTACATGCTCCAGGAACCTAAACCTTAGCACAAAAATAAATAGGACATACTGGAGGGACAGATTCATTTCCCAGAAGCTCCCCTCACTCTGGAATAGAATCCCAATTCATGTTAGACATAGCCCCTCGCTGACCCTCTTCAAGCGAAATCTGGATGCGTGGATGGGAAATCACAAATTCACCCCTGGGATCTCTTCTGTGTCCCTGCTAGACAGAGGCACAGTAAACTAATCTTAAAAGGGTACCTTCTATGACCTACTTTACAGAGGCACAGTAGGCTAATCTAATAGGGAGGTGGAAGCCAAATACACTCTGGCTAGGCTTATAAATGCCCTAGGGCAGATAGCCTAGTATCTACCTATGAACCTATGAACCTATGTATAATACTTTTTCATTTAAAATGGAATCCATCCTCTTTCAGAATGAATCCTGGCAACATATTCCTATATTTTGTCCCACTGCCTTGGCATTTCTTAGTAATAATATGGAAGATTGGAACATATGCCTAATAAGGGAAAAACTTAGATAAGGAGTTTGCAGGTTCTTAGTAATCAAAACAACATAAAAGTGTTTAGTTCTATTTGTTCAGTGTGACTATACTCTAAAAGATTACAAAATGTGCAGATGCTTTTACAGTATAAAGATGATTGCAGTTTCTTTGTTCAACAAGACATGCCTCTCAACTGTCCAGATCTTTGCAGAATGCCCAGATTTTTGCCTCATATTTTTGGTCTGTTCCTCATAAAATTTTGGTTTTCTGGCAAATCACTGACAAATCATTGAGGATGGAAGTCAGAAAATAATAACAGGCATGTGAGTTTCAGACATCATACCCTTCAGAAAATTCATGATAATGGAAAACCTGTTGTTCTATTAACTTTCTAAGTTTCTAAGAGAAATATTTAAAAATTGTACCTATTTTTGCACCTTTGTCCCCCCCCATTATTTATGACTTTGTCCAGCTTTGTTGTTCTAAGAGGTTGAGAGGTATGCAAGGAAACAATAACTTGATCACTTAGTCTCCTACATATGTGTGTTTTATTACATTAAAGAAGATCTTTCTACTCTGCTGAACTGAGTTGTAAAAGTATTAAACACAGTGACAGGCCCCCTTCGCAATTGCTCCCCCTCCCACCCAGCTCCAGCTGCCACTTAAGCCTACTACCCTTACCTCCATAGTAAAGCTATTCCTGTGTGCCTCCTTATATGTTTATTTCTTGATTTTTTAAAAATATGTCACCCGGCATATTTCCCATAACTGCCCAGGGCTCAAACCCTCCTTAATATTGATGTATGCCCTTGCACACATCATACCTAACAATCAACCCCCTCCTAAGAAACTAGACAAAACTAAAATAATAGGGAAACAATGGATAGACTTTTAAATAAAAGCACTTATATTTATATTGCCAGCATAAGAGGATTTTTGTTAAACATTACCTTTATAATTTTAAAGGATTCCATTAACCAAACTTGAACTACAGTACTGCATTCACTGGCTGTGCATAAGCACTGTGCCACTGACTGGTTAGTGAAAGTATAAAAATATCAAATATATGCTATTTTTTTATTCAATCCCCAATTTTTGCCAACCCACCCTCCACCAATCTTATGATAGTCATTCCAGCTATACAATGAACACTGGACATTCCCCAACCTAACTAATCTTTAGCTAACCATATCATTAAATCCTACCCCTCCATACCTATGCAGCCAATACCAGCTGTACAACAAAATTCCTTTATGGCTGCCACATCCATATGCTGAATTCATAAAATGCAGAACTTGCCATCCATTGCCTGCTGCTTTCCTATCTATTTAAAATTATTTGGACAACAGAGTTGTCCTTGCACTCTAAGGGCCACTTACCAATTTGGCAGCCATCCATTCAGTAGAACAGTAGATTTCACTGTATATGCCAGTTACTTAGTCTTCCTGGTTGACAGGCTTCTGTATTCAGGAAATGAAAGAAAACCTGTCTACTGTGTACCCCTCTGATAATTGCTTTGCATTGTCTATAAACTGATTACTCTCTGTTATAGATTAACCTGAATGTGACCTGGAAAAAGGCACACATTATCCCACTGCACAGAGAAGGAAATTCAACAGACATTACTAACTTTAGACCTATAGCAATCCTATCCCCCCCTCTCCAAAATACTTGAAAATGTATTCAAAAACAATTGCTAAACTATCTCCTGCAGGAAGAAGTCCTTTCCCCAAACAACCCATCCTTCCCACAGTGCAAACACTGCACTTCTAATCAATATAGTCCCAGGATTTAATAAACTCCCATGTAGGCTTCGTGTAGAGCCTACACGGAATGTATCCATGTACACGGCCATGGTTCCTGCTAGACAGCGGGGCATGCATTGTAATGATGGTGTGTTGCCAAGGGACAGCACATGAACAAGGTTATTTATTTATTATTTATTTATTTATTTATTTATTTTACATTTGTTGACCGGGATAGTCTAACTGGATATATGTCCATTTTCAGTAGAGGCCCGATGAGAAAAGCTCTGAGACAATAAAAAGAAAAAAGTTTATACAAATAGTCCACAAGAACAGTAGAAATACAAAATAATTACATAGTCCACAAGAAAAGTGGAAATACAAAATAATTACATAAGTATACAATTGATTGGCAGAAATAATTACATGAAAATCAAATTTTTTTTTTACTACCATTTAGGAAAATAAACAAAGAAAATTGTTCTTGTTCAGTTTATATAAATAAAAAAATAAATATACAAATGTATATATATATATATATATATATATACAAAAAGATATTTAATGTGCATAAATATTCACACAGCACAGTAGGGAGTTACAACAATAAAAGAGAAAAAATGTTTAATCACATCATATATAGAAGGTAGAGAAGTATCAGCAAAAAGAATTCAGTTAGGGAGTCAGAATAGAAAATAGGAGAAAAGTATCAGTCAGGCTTGGAGCAGGGGCAAAGCCATTGGGTTTTAATGATGTTTTTCAATTGTTTCTTGAAAAGGTTGGTGGAAGTAAGGGATGTTATTTCAGTTGGAAGTCTGTTCCAAGTATTGCCAACTGCATTTGAGAATAGGCAGTCCCCAGATTTGTTAATGGATTTAGTGGTGGCAACTTGTAGCTTTTTAGCAGATCTTAGGGTAGGAAGGTTTTTATAAGAATTAACTAAGCTACATAGTATGGGAGTATTTGTAGGATGATGTAAAATCTTGTGACTAGAAATGAGTTGCTGGTAAACTAGTTGGTTTTGTACTTCCAGCCATCCTAGAAGTTTAAGATTAAGGCAGTGGTGAGTACGGAAAGGGGCGCTGGTGGCAAATTTGATTATGTTGTTGTAGGCGGTTGCTAGTTTATTTAGGTTGCTTTTGGATAGATTTGTATAGATAGGGGAGGCGTAGAGTAGGGTGGAAATGAGGTGGGTTTGGGCAATAGAGATCTTTGCTGACTCTGTAAGAAATGGTTTGATTCTATAGAGTAATCCAAGTTTTCTATTTACTGATTTAATATTTGAGTTAATGTGTGTGTCAAAGTTGAGATGGTTGTCTATTATTAAACTGAGGAGTTTAGTGGTGGTTTCAGGGGCTATTTCTGTGCCATTGTTTGATTTCACTATGAAATTGATAGAGGGAGACTTCTGTGTGGGAGTAAATAGTAGTAATTTAGTTTTTTTTTTGGATACAGGAGGAGGCATCTTTGATGGAACCAGTTTTCAACTAAAGTAAAGACTGTCTGTGTGTTAGTATGTAATTTTGCAGGAGAGGATGCGGCACATATCAGAGTCGAATCATCTGCATATTGTATGCATGTAGTTTAGGGAAGGGAGGTTTTTAGATCATTAATGAAAATTGTGAAAAGGAGAGGTCCAAGAATGGATCCTTGAGGGACATCAAGGGTGATAGGAAGCTGAGAAGATAGATTGTTTTCCCACTGGACAGCTTGATTTCTGTTTTCAAGGTAGGATTGAAACCATTTTACTAGTTGATGATCAAGGGAGAGTGATTCAAGTATACCTATCAATAGTTGGAGGTTAACCATATCAAAGGCCTTTGAGAGGTCTAAGAAGAGTGCAGAAGATAGAAGATTAGTATTCCTGTTTTTATTAATGCAGTCTATAAAGGATAGAAGAGCTGTTGTAGTACTATGGTGTGGCCTGAAACCGTGTTGGCAGTCAACTAGTAGGTTGCTTTGTAGGAGGTACTGAAGTAAATGCCGGTGGATACATCTCTCCATAGTTTTTGCAAGGGGAGAGAGAAGGGCTATTGGGTGGAAGTTTGATAATTCATTTGAGGTACCTCCCTTATGCAGAGGGATGATATAGGAGACTTTCCTGATAGATGGCACATAAGATTCAGAGATAGTTCTGTTTATTAGAATAGAAATAGGGTAGGCAAGTACACCAGCTGCAATTTGCAAGTATTCAGCTGGGAGAAGGTCAGCTGATGGTGTACATGGTTTAAGTTTAAGAAGCAAGGAGTGTATTAAAGATGTTGGAACAGGTTGAAGGTTAAAAGACTGGGGCAAGTTGGTTAGTGAAGGAAATTTAGTGGTGGTAATAGGTGGTAAGGTAGTTGCTAGTGATTGGACTGTTTCAGAGAAAAATTTGTTAAAGGTGTCGGCAATTTGGGTGGGAGAGGTTTGGCTTAGGTTAGAGGGGGTAGGTGTTTTGGACTGTCCTGGGTGGAGTAATTTGTTGATACCTGACCAGAACTTTTGAGGATTGTTTTGTTGGTTCTGTCTGGTCTTTTTTGTCTAGGATTATGGATTTTTTAGTAGTATTATGAATTTGTCTAAAATTTAGGTGATCAATTGGGTTTTTAGTTTTTCTCCATTTGGACCAGAGTTTGTTTCTTAATTGAATGTTTAGCCTTGTTTGGTTAGACAGCCAGGGGGTTGGTTTATTTTTTGTTCTAACAGTACAAGTGGGAGCATGGTGCTCAAGGATCTGCAAAAACGTTTTGTTAAAGTATAAAATGGCTTTGTCAAGATGTAGGTATTTTAGGGGAGACCAATTGCAAGCTTTGAGCTCAGCTTGAAAATTACTTGGGTTGAAATATTTTTTGTTTCTGGTAGTTCTAAAAGCTATTAGATTATGAATGTGAATACCTGTTTGATAAGTATGGGGGTCATTATTTACTAGTATCCAATCTAAGGTAGTTTGTTTTTTGCTAGGCTTGTGTGTTCTGGTAGGGAAGGTAATGGTTTGGTAGAAGTCAAAGAGGTTTATATAAGTAGTTGGAGTGGCAGAGGTGCAGCTATTCCAATCAATATTAAAGTCACCAAAGAGTATGGTTTCTTGTGGTAGGGACATGGAAAGCCAGCTTAGTGTATTTTCAAGAGTACTGATATTGTTCCCAGGGGGGATGTAAGAGCAGATAATGTATATTGATTTCTTAGCATTAATTTGGAGCTTTGAGGTTAACATTTCTGTGTAGTTAGGTGGTGGAGGATGTAAATCTAATGATGTGACCTTCAGTTCAGATTTGAACAATATTGCTGTTCCACCTCCCTTTTTATTTAGATGGTCTAGTCTGAGAATGTTATAGCCTGGAGGGACAATGTCATTGTCTTTAGCTGTAGGTTTAAGCCATGTTTCAGTAAGGCATAAGATGTCAAAGGAATAGATGTCTAATAGAGCATGTAGCTGGGTAATTTTATTATTAACACTTCTTATATTAAGGTGACCTATAAGTAGAGAGTTTAGGCTTTTTGGGAGATTGAGGGGAGTGATAGTAGGGGCTGAAAGAGTATTTGGGGTGGTGAAGTTAGGACCGGGGTTTGGGTGGATATCACTGTGTAGTAGTAAACAGTTTTGAGGGTTACATATTAGTTTGAACATTTTACAGAGAGAAAGGTGTCCTTTTTTCATTTGGAGATATTTAATATGGGTTAGTCTATGAAAGTGTGGTAGAATGAAGGATGAACAGGATGTTATGTTACAGTGTGTTAGGGAGGTGACAGGAGAGAGAGGGCTTGCTTGTCTTGGGAGGTGAATAAATGTAGCAAAAGCTGGGGATTCATAGGAAATTAGGCAATGAGATATAAGTTATGAGATGAGCCCAATGGATAAGAAAAGAATGTTAAGGTGAATAGGCCTACAATGGTTATACATAGTTAGAGGTGTAGGGTGGTGGAGGTTAGGCTAACTGAAAGAAAAAAACTGAAGACTAGTTGTGATGTGTGAAGGGTTTGAGGGACAAGGTGGGTGTGGAGAGGTAAGGCTAACCAAAAAGGAGCCAAAGTTTGTTAATTGATAAAGAGTTGTGAAGCGAGGTAATTGGTAGATTAGGGTTGAGGGTGTGGTTAGGGAAGTATAACGTCAGGTGCACTGGGGGTGAGTGGGATTTGGGGGTAGGGTAGGGGAGCGGAGTGAGCCCACAGGGCAAATGGGGTGGGTAAAAACAAGAAAAGTGTTTGGCATAGAGAAAAAAACAGTCAGTGAAATGCTTAATTCTAGAGGGAGAGATTAGTTTACCGGTCTGGATAGAGTCAAGAGATGCTATAGTGGAAGCAGTAAGAGACAAAAACAGTTTACTATGGGAAATAATAAAAGAAATGAGAGGGGAAAGGTCTGGGCAGAGGGAATAGCCTTATGGAGGTGGTAAGAAAATGATATGCTTGAAAATCCTATATGTCTGGAAAGAAAAACACTATATATAGGAGGAATACCTTAACTGGGATAGGGGATACCAGAATTGCAGGCAATACAATAGAAACTGTACAGAGAGAGAGGCAACAGGGGGCAGAGAGGGGGATATGGCTGCTGGCTAACCTAGGTTTGGAAGTGTACCTTAGTCTGCTAGAAAGTAGTAGTTACAATAAACGCATAGTAGTCAGGTATGTAGGAAAAATTACATACTTTCTGACTTTCTTTCTTGGAAAGGTGCAGAGATATGAGGTAGTTAGATGAGGCAGTAGGAGATTATTACTGGGTTCCTTTACATCAAGCACTGTGATTAGCTTCCTAGTTCAGGATATGCAAGGTTGGGGAGCTTGGGACTTTGGGATAGAGAGAAAGAGTTTCTGACTTCCTCTCTTGGAGGTAGTTAGATGAGGCAGTAGGAGATTATTACTGGGTTCCTTTACTTCAAGCACTGTGATTAGCTTCCTAGTTCAGGATATGCAAGGTTGAGGAGCTTGGAACTTTGGGATAGAGAGAAAGAGTTTCTGACTTCCTTTCTTGGAAAGGTACAGAGATATGAGGTAGTTAGATGAGGCAGTAGGAGATTATTACTGGGTTCCTTTACTTCAAGCACTGTGATTAGATTTCTAGTTCATGATATGCAAGATTGAGGAGCTTGGAACTTTGGAATAGAGAGAAAGAGTTTCTGACTTCCTTTATTGGAAAGGTACAGAGATATGATGTAGTTAGATGAGGCAGTAGGCGATTATTACTGGTTCCTTTACTTCAAGCACTGTGATTAGCTTCCTAGTTCAGGATATGCAAGGTTGAGGAGCTTGGAACTTTGGGATATAGAGAAAGAAAGCAATAGATTCACTTGAATCAGTCTAGGGAGAAGTGGATAGGGTACCCATGATTGTGGATGGCCTGTACTGCTCCCCAGTACTTCTGAAGTGTTGTGAATTGGGTCAAATGTGTAATATTTTATTTTAATTTTTTTTTCTGTTTTTTTTGTATGTTTGCATGGTTCACAGCAAGGTGAAGCTGTGCTCACATATAGATAGCTGACACCTGCCAGATATCTAAAACTAGAAACTGGATGTCATTAATTATGATAATGATGTATTTTGCTTATTTGAAATATTTTTGTTGCTAGACATCTAAAAGTAGAAACTGGATGTAATTAATCATGTCTTGGTTTATTTAAGCGTGTTTGCATGGCACGCTATGCTGCTTAGCAATGTTAACAGGTAGCCCAGTAGTATAACTATGTTTCACAGTATCCAATAGCTAAATGGGTAGAGCTGCAGCCTAATGCTTAGTAGGTCCTGGGTTTGAGTCTGTAGCATAATTTAACTTATTATATATGTTTAATTTTAAAAACAAATTTGTGAAATATGGAGCTGCTTAAACATGCTAATGGCTACTATTGTTTGCTATGTGCTAAACTTAGGTAAAACCTCAGTTGTGCAAGTTTTCATGCTGCTCAGCTGTGCTTAACTGGTTTGCGCACTGCTAAGCAATGTGACACTTTTTTGAATGTTACTCACTGAAGTGTAAGGGCAGGAAAACAGCTTATATTAGGTGCAATAGGTGGGAATTCTGCAAAAGTCCTTGGAGTCTGATCAGCTGGTGATATGGCAAGCAGTGCTGGTGATGGTGCATGCTTTCAGGTGCAGAGATGGGATGTTCAGGAGTCCAGGGTCTTTGTTGGGCTCCAGGTAAAAAATCATTAACCCAGGCTGCTGCAGGGCAGTTTCCAGGGCTTGAAGTATAAGGTGGAGGCCTGGGACCAGTTGGCCAGGGAACTGACCAGTGTTACTGCAATCCCTTGCACATGTGAGTAGTGTCATCACTATTATGATGAACTGAAGAGGAGAAAGAGAGGAATCTTGAACACCTGGGTCAAAGAAGACAGAGGTGGGAATGCCCCACAAATATGTAAGCATGTTTTCCTCTGTTTTACCAATATGAAAGCTGAATGTCTGCAAAATTGGTATGCATAATGGTGTGCTTCTCTCCCAACAGCTGCAGCTGAGAGGGCTCACAATGTCAAGTCCCATGCCGGGCACCTGGCCAGGTTGCCCGTGAGTGTGGTATGTATGAATTTTTTATGCTAACTGTGGTACAATAAGCAAGAAAGAGTAAAGCATTTACTGAAATAAAATATACACCATAACAACTGTAGTGCAGTAAATGGGCAAGTAGAGCTGTAGCGCAATAAATGAACAATAACAACTGTATTGCAATAAACAATAAACAATACCAATAACAGTAAGCAAAATGGTGTACAGCAAGAATGTGTTGTTATAACCATTGCAGTAGAGCTGTATGCATTAATTGTCTATGGTAAGGTTGCTGCAATCAAGTGTAACACTGTAATAGCTGTAGAATGCAAAACCAATGGCCTGCAAGCTGTATTGTTTAACTCATAGTATGGTCCAAGGCTGTCTCCAGGCCAATATTGGTCATATAATGCTCTCTGTTCCTCCTACTCCAGGTAATAAAGGTATATGGGTGAGGTAGCTCACTCTATGGGCAGATAGTGTGTAGACTTCACAGACATTTATCAGCAATAAAAATAAAGTGTTAAGCAGCATAGTTGATTGCTAAAGAAATTTGTTTCAATAAATGTAGTACGGCTGTATGCCATGCATGTGTGTTCTACTGTTACTGCTATCAAGTATAGCACTGTAATAGTTGAAGAATTCAAAATTAATTCAGTCATATAATGGTCTCTTTTGCTCCCGCTCCAGGAACTAATGGTATATGGTATATGGTTGAGGTAGCCCATGTTATGAGCAGATATGATTGTGCTAACATTTCACAGACATTTATCAGCAATACCAATAAAGTTAACTGTTTTTCAGCTGCCCCTTGCAGTCACAGCTATTGGCTTCTATTCCCAAGCATACCAACTAAGGCATGGTGGATGTCTAGTTTATCTATTGTACACAAACATGCCTCAGAAGTGTTATTATTTCATGCTATGTAATGAAGACTGCCTAATCCATCTGTCACATGAATACCAGAAAAATGATTACCTGGAATGCAATGTATTACCAAATCTACTTACAGAACACCTTGGTAGTTATAGAAGCTCACATTATGTGAATGTGTTCTTTGTAGTCATGTACCTGCATTTGTTATTGCTTGTCCCATACTGACCCATGCAAACAGCTTGAGAGATATGTATGTACTACATAACCTATAGGAGAATTATAGTCACTGTACTCAGAACTGACACTACACTCCTGCAGAGTATTTATTATCAGTGTTTTCAGGGATATAGTCTGCATTGTCAGTAATGGATTGTTTTTATCTCTCTCTCTCTCTCCCCCTTATCTTCATTTATTTATAATTATTTATTATTATGATTTAATATTAACATATGTTGTTGAACTAACTATATTTTTGCAAAATGTGATGTAATATTATTATGTGTTATTACAATTCACTATAGCATACTTTGTTAAACTAACTATTTTGTTACCCTTATGGTTTACTTCTTACTGGCATGCTGTTGCCATACTGACTGTTATTTTGCTTACTGTTGTGTTACACATATTATAAGTTAATATGTCTTTGGATTAATTAAAATTATGTTCCATTATGTTAATGCTAACAATGGTTTGGTTATTACTAACCTTAACTTAGTGCTATACCTCATTCACCACAGCGCGTCAATGTAGGTCGTTTTCCGCTGATCTGCCTACCTTGCCTCAACTGGCCATGGCACTGGGTCTCAGCACATCTGGGACCCAGATTGGTGGTGTCCCTTTGCTGCCCCTCTACTACTTGTGGTGTTGGGTAGTACCACTCCATGGGACTGGGCCTGGCCCCACCCACGGGGAGCAGTGGTGGAGGAGGTGTTGTCACCAAGAACGAGCTGCCAGTCTTGGTGCACAGGATAGTCTACCATTGGTTTGACCGCCACCTGCACCAGATTGAGGACATGCTTGCTGACCTGGTGGGGCAGCCTCATCCCAGTGTCCAGCCTCCAGCACTGTCGCTTTTGGGGCAGTGGGGGAGCAGTGCCGACAGTCCCATGGGTGGGGGTGTGAATCACACTGCTGCCATCTGGAGGTACATGGGATTTGGATTCCAAAACACCCTCTCTATCCAAGGTGTTCACACCCCTAATGTGTCACACACTGCCCCTGTCTGCTGTCTTGTCTGTCTTGTCTGTCTGCAAATGCATCCTCACCTACTCAGCTTACCTCCCCTACATGTACCAATGTCCCTTCCACAACATTCCACTCTCACCTTAAAAATAAATGGGCACCTGTCCCAAAAAAAATATCATCCCATACATAGCTCTCCATTTCATACACGTGTCTACTGGACACACTTAATTTGGCTCAATTGGCTTGACAACACAATTATTTTGTCCTTACCCCTCTCTCTGGGTTTGAGAGTTAAAAGTCATGTACAAATTCTGTCAAAGTGCACAGTCAATGCTGTACAAGAAATAGGTAGCCATGGTTATTTCCTACACCCTTGCTGCACATCCCTACCTGCCTTTCACTATGTTTTCCCCCTGCTTGCACCCCATTTCAGCACTTTCCTATCTCCCCATTTTTCATTTCTTTATATTTTTAGCATGTTTCTGTGCAGCACGCAGCACCGCACAGCTTCACTAAGCTTAGCTAAATAGAGCTATATTGACTATATGTGTTTTTAAACTTGTACTACACACTTACTAAATAAACGTCTGTCCCATATTTCAAACCACAGACCATTGCACCTGCAGACCACTGCATTAACCTGCCCCACCACACAACCATTATCTAAAGCAGCTGGTTTAAAGAAAACATAGTAATTGCCATTTACAGTCATTAAGCATGTTTCAGCAGAGCTGCGTGCCATGCTGCACAAACTTAAATAAAAAGTAATTAAATAAAAACAGTAAAAATAGGAGTGCACCTTGGACCCTGATGCAATAGTACACCACTAGAAAGCTAAAGACATAATGGATGTAACTGAGGCCTGTGATAGCAGGTAAATGTGCCCTTCAGCAGCAACATGTAGAAAGACACCTGCTAAAGCATTAATAGCAAAATACATGTTCATCTGGGACCCTGGTACACACACACATCCATATAACGCCATGCACATACTGATGGATGTAGAAAATATATGTCACAGCCTGTATGTATGCAAATATATCTTGCAAATACACCTACTGCAGCAATGACTCAGTAGCTCAGTCTGTTAATCTCCGTGCAAAGAGTACATTTTGCCACACACAGTCCTGTGTTCAAATCCAGTAGTGTGTAGAAGTGAATTTACAGTATTGTGAAGGCAGCTATTAATGACTGAATCATGCACTATTTATCCACACAATGTATTTCAAATGACATGTCTACTTTTCACTGATGGAGGTCACAGACCTGCAGGTAGGAACACACTTCACATATCCCTATAGCAAATCTATATCTACATAAAATGTCACACCATGCACTAATATGCATTCACACAGAATGTCAAAGCAGGTATTGCAAATGAGGGCCACTAATATCAGAATGCACCACTCAGTCCTTCCAAAGTCACTGTGCAGATTATCACAGCTGCACAGCTAACATACGCATTGGAAGTCCCTGCTTGTAACAAGGCCTGCCTTCATACACACTGCAAATTACTACCAGGCTGTAACACATGGCCCGGCAGTTGCCCAAATGGTGGACGTATTCTTATATTTATACCCCATCTTACCCAAGGACACACAGACATGTTGCCTAGTACTTTAAACACATGCCTTATTTGGAGTGGAAAGGGTAGCCTCACTCTGGCTCTGCCTTTACAACAAGGCTGACACAGCTCCCACAGTTACACCTACAGGTTGTTGTCCTCCAGACTGTTCATGCTCTCTGCCTATGTCTCTTACCTGCAGCAGTAGCTGCAGCCTGTAGCACACACATATCTATGGTAAGGTTTCTGCTACAGACCTACCCTCTGTGATGATGTAGTCTCCTTAACCCAGTAATGTCCAGCACAACATATCAGAAAGGTGCCTTAATCTACATGAAGTCTTTATATATTGTACAGTGGTTGCATGTCATTGGCTGATGATAGTCCAAATCAGCTGTGTTAGTTGCGATTAACATTTCAGACCCACAAATTGGTTTAGAGGCAATCACCTACTGATGAGAAGCATGTTTAAAAGGCAAGCAGTTGGCAATGTGGAACCAGTCTGTATGAGACTTTCCTCACACAAAGTATGCCTTTGTGAAACCTTTACTATCTCCACATATCAACAGAGGAGTACTGCACTCTGTCAGGTATGTAACTGATTTTGTGTACAACAGGATGCAGATGGGTGAATAGACATATGGGGAATAGGTATTAAAGCATTAAGCCTGTCACAGACCTATGATAATGACTTGTCATTGATCTCCTGCTGTCTTACACCTATACAGGATGTACAATACATCAAGGGTGCATTGCCTGTTCTCATTTGGCACACCACTGTCATTGGGTTATCCCTTTTTAGAGGTTGTAATAGCACACTGCTAATTGTGTGGCACTATTCCTATGACGTATTATCGGAGGGGTTGCCAGTAGGTGACACAGCACAGTAGAGTGTTGGGTGTATGATCATACAGTACTATCTGTCACGGCACACACTGAAATACCTGACTATTGCTACCATCTCCATTGTAGCCACACACATAGTATGTTTGCACACAATGGGGTATGACATGCATGAGCAAGCAGTGGATAGTGCTAGCCATTTTGTCCTTGCTGTATCTCTACATAGTGTACTTCCACATATGTGATCCTGTAATGTGTTCCCCTTTTGTTGTCTTTCAGGAATCATGTACTCTAGATGCCATGCACTCTTCTCTGATGCGGAAAATTAGATTATACTTGAAGGACTAAGGCAACATCATCACATCCTACTGTCCAGGGGAGGCAAAACAGGGAACAGCAGGCTGCATTGTGGGCAGATCTTGTCCATGAAGTGAATGGCATGGACCATCAGGGCAGGACATAAGAGCAGCTTTGACACCATGAAATTGATATGATCGATGCTGCATGACAAAAGGCAGCAGATGTAGCCATGGATCCTGCCATCACAAGTGGAGACCCTGCAGTGGAACAACCACTCTTGGCCACTGAGGAATTCCTGGCAAACCTAGGCACACACAACAACTCCCAGTCATCCATCACACCATACATCATGGAGGTGGATGCCACAGTTTCCGCAGCAGAGGAGCATGCAGGTAGGTTTACTGTGATCAGCATTGTAATACTGTAGCAGTCAGTATGTCAGGCTTTACATACATTTACTTGGGTGTCAGGTCTTTGTTCTTACCTCAGTGTCCTCTCATACTCAGAAAGTAACCAATGCAACAAGTAACATGATAGCTACTGTAAATTTGGGATGAATGGATGTATTACCTTGTTGTACTGCAACATGCATTGGTAGTGACATTACTTCACCCTCAACTTTTCACAGGTCCCTCAGGTATTGGCCAAGGCCGTGGTCCTGCTCCTGGTAAGCATGACACAATTTTGTTAAGGAACATTTATATTCTATTAAAGTTAAGGGCCAGAATAATGCCCTATTTAAAAATAATGTATGTAAACAGGGTAGAATGTTTTTATTTTCCATTCTGGAAAAGGTACATAAGAATCTTAGAGGGGTAATCACAGTAGTGCAGTTGAACAAATAGAAACACTTTGACAGTGACAGTTAAGAAAAGCTAAGACTCCTAGTTAAAAATGAGGCATTTACTCTACAATGCCTTTAAAAAAAATCAAAAGGTTGAAATGACATTAAATTAGGCAGTGAAATGTGTATTTCATTATATTTTTAAGATAGGTGTACTGGGTTTTTATGTGTTGTTTTATCAAGTATAGTGTCATATTTTTAATTAAAAGGTACATTTTACTGGCCATGTTTTACTTGATTTACTTGAAGTGATTGTTATAAAGGTCTTGACTTGAATGTGTATTTTGTGCTGAGGAAGTCTATTTTGGACAAAAGTAGAGAAGAATAAAGTTTGACCACTAATCCAGTTGTGGGTATTTGTTATTATGAGTATTGGTGAATTTTTTTATACACAGTAGTGTAGGTATTCATGTACTTCTTTTTTCTTTCTTATCACAGGTGACCGGGGGGGGGGGGTTGATCTCTGCCCCCTATACAACCTGATGCCAGTGTCTGTTCAAACTCTGATGATGATGGTGGCCACAGTGAGGCACAGGTGGGGGTGCTGGGAGTTGAATCTGTCCCAGACATATACATCCATCTTCTGCCTCCATTGTCACTGCACACAGTCAGTATGCCCACACATATCCAGCTCCTGGAGGCCACAGATATTGGCCAGTCAGTTGGTGGAGACATTGAACAGGAAAGTATGACAACTATGGCTCCACTGAGTGTAGACAATGGCCATAGCCAGAGAGCTGATGAGGTCTCATACAGGTGAATTGACAAGGGTGCTTGTTGGAGGCCTGCTGTCCATCCACCACCTGTTGCGGGTGTCACATCACGGGTCACTCGGTGCATGTTTTGGGCCATCATGGCGGCAGAGGCACATTCTGAATGGAACACCAGACGTATGCTTAGGGTTAAGGATGCAGCACAGTCTGACATCTGTGACTGTCTCCACTGCATTGGAGACACTCTGGATCAGTTTACTGACACAATGGACAGAAGGTGGGCTGAGACAGTGTCTGTCTTGGACCGCACATTTTCTGTGCTGGAACATGTGGTTGGATTTGAGCATCAGATTCGTGGACATAAGTCAGCAACCCCATCTTCTGGGAGTCCACATGGCCATGCACAATCACACTCCCATAGTGGTAGTACATCCAGCGCTACAGAAGGGAGTGTGTTGTCCACACCATGATGTGGCAGGCCATGGGCTCATAGTCTTGGGCATTCCCGTGGGGAATATGGTCTCAGCAGACAGCAGTCAATGTCAGTTATTAGCACTGCTTCTGACCTTGGGCATGGAGGTGCCAGCGCAACTCCTGGCAGAGCCAGCTCCTGTATTTGGGGCCAGAGACAGTGAACTGACAGCTCTACCATGTACAGTCCAAAGCTGTTCAACATACACACACATAGGGCAAGCACTGAGCTTGATAGTGTACATGCACACACTCACACACCACTGTCAAATGCAAGTTACCTACGGACACACATGGCACCTTTCCACGGTCCATCTTACCTGCTTGCCTTCCTGACTCACACACACGCTGTCAACCATTTGGGTCAGCCTAGGCCTCTTGCACCCCCACACAACACCCTGTGTAAGTGATGATACCTATGCCAAATCCCTGTCATCTTCACCATCGATGCACGGAAATGAAGCTATGTGTCTAATGCACAGGGTGACTATATTAGTTAACATGTACTTGTGTAATACAGTGTTATTTTGCCATGCCACTTGTAGTGGTTAATGACAGATATTGTATGCTGGCATTTGTCATGAGTATACCATATACTTCTGTGTACCTTATGTTGTATGATGTTGTAATGGCTGTATAGTTACACAATGACAGGTGTGTCACAGACCTGTTTATGTTTCTATTTCAGGAGTCTGTTGGGGTAACCTATGGATACACAGTGGCAAGATACAGCACTATAAGTACATGGCTCCATAGGTTCATATGTGTATAACAGGCTAACAAGGACAATGGCAGCATTCAGTGTACACATGCATCCTTTATCTGTGAACAGGTCTGCTACCCTTGATAAGTGTCACCAGGGTTTTGGGAACATCTACAAGCTGTGATGATGGAGATGACCCATCTACAAATATCCTGTGTCCAGTACAGACAGTTGCCCGACATCCACTATGATTGTCATGTTCTGCATCCCATTTTGTAACCTGCACATGCTGTGTCACAGCAGATGTGTGCTTTACATGCATAAGAGGCCTATTTCATGTACGGCGTACTGTCCGTGTTACATACCTGTCTCTGCAGCATGTACAATGTATATCACAGTGATGTTGTAGGCATGCATAACAGGTGAGATGTGTTAGTCCTGTCATGGATACATGGAACGTACACAGTGGGATCCAGCACCTCCCTGTATGGAGTCATACACATCCCCTCCAAGGCATTTAGGCAACAGACTACACATCTACGCTCATGACACAAACTCCATAGGACATGTTATCTACACTGTGTATTGGTGTACCATGGAACCTGTGTAGCTGCTACAGTTGTACAATATGCCTGTGTAGTGACATAACAAGAGTGCCATTGCACACAATGATAGCTGTGATGACTGCCATATTCAGTATCACAGTGACAGTCTGGGATTTATATCCAAAACCTGTCAGTGTAGGTTGTACAACAGTGAATGCATCCCCACATGTTGCAGACCAGTGAGAATCAAAGGCTACATTACTCTCTGTGTCCATAACTCCATGTGTAATGACTCAACTGTGTCTGGTGTGTGGACAATACAAAATTTTGCAGGGGTGGATGATTTCCCACAGGGTAGTATTGTGCAGTCATTGGCATTTAGTCTTTGTCAGTAGCTCAAAGTACAACTGACTGTGTCTTAGGCCATCATGGATAACTGTTGGTTCTGTGTGGGAGTCTGTGACAGCTCCCAATATGCAATTACCTGCTAATGTACTCAGTCAAATGTCACTGACAGTGGCTGCGAGGGCAGAGAGGGAATAGGTAGATGGATTATGCCAATAATGGAGGATGGCGAACCCCACTGGTGACTGGCATCATTGCATTGCAGGTCTCCCAATGTTATCTTCCCAGAGTATGACCTTCAGACACTTGACTATCCATCAGCTGATATAATACTCTGTACATGACATACATAGTTTCCAGTAAGGCCTGCTGGCCTAATATTGTCATACACCTTGTCAGTCCATAGTTGATGGAGTGAGACATATGTCTGACATCCATTGAATAGTGTAATAGTCAATGAGCTCTGCTGGCTATAGTCAGTAGGAATTATCTGGCCTTAAGCAAAAGTAAAAGTGTTTGGTCCAGTGTCACTAGGTGTGTGACAGTGTCAGTGCTGGTATCCATGCTAACTCCTATCATGGCATTTCAGGTGATATGACTCAGAGATCTGGGGACACTGCTTGGCACTACATGCAAGTTGTCCTCCATGCAAGACAGTGTTGCAGTTATTTCCACCATGTTTCAGGAAGAGAGTCATGCAAAGTCACATTAGGTAAGTGTAATATGTACACACTGTGTTGCTTAGTTGTGCTGTGGCTCACTTGCCAAAAGGATGGTCCAGGTCCTTACCTACAATGTCCTGCAGCAGTGTAGTGACATCCCCACATGGGGAACCAATGTAGTGCATCATGCATTATGTCAGCAGCATTACAACAGCATGAACTCGGCTGTGTGTGACAGGAGGGGCACAGACTCATCATGGCTAGCAAACCTGACTGCTGGACAACTGCCATTAGTTGGCTGTACAGTAACAGGTGGACAGTGATGTGTGACAGTTGAAATGAGGGTGTCCCCTCTAACATGGAAGCAGACAGTGTTGTTGTGATGCTGAGTAGACATGGTAAGTGACAAAAGTAGCCACCCACGCAAAGCAGAAACACAAATCACAGTGTAGTTACATGTGTGACCTCAAAGGACAGGCCCAGATTGTTGGTGACCTCATACATCATGATGCCACATATGATGGGTCTGGACTCAAACCTAACCTGCATCAACTACACTCGCTTGTCCCCACCACATGTGACACATGACATTCTTACAACCTGTCCCATAACTTCTAGATTTACAGATCAGTTTGTAAATGGCCTCTCACTGGAGGATACATAGTATCTATTGCATATGTTAACATTCCAGGCCACATCCCACATATGATATGACAAGGATTACTAACACCATTGGGACACTATTGCAATCATACCAACACTACTGGCTGCATGCCAGCTGAATGTACAATGGCAGCTGTTATACTCTTGCACAGAGTAGGTGCATCCACTGACTGACATAACTATATACCTCTTTGTCTGAGTATCCATATCTGTATGCCCATAGGGGTGATCATCATGGAGCTGATCAGCACACATATATGTGTTCTACACGCAGTTGACTGTACACAGTTTAAATCTGTGACAGGGGAAGCATGACTATTACACATGATGGACATTTACAAGGCAGTCACCATGAACCTGGGTGAGGGAACACCAGGGCATACAACCCCCTAGATTCAGCCAAGCCATCTGTCTATATCCCCAAATTAGAAAAACTCCCTCCTTAGCCTCAACAAGCAAATTAGATCAGTAGTGAAATTGAAACTAGCCTCTGAAACAAAGGGAAACCACAAAGCCTTCTTCAGTTACATCAGGAACCTCCATGGCAAAGCCCAGGTTTGTTCTGAATTAGTACTCAACAATATTACTTACACTGATCCTGTTGACTTAGCCAACCTGCTATCAGATAGGTTCATTGCAAACTTCACCCCCTCCATCCCCCCAAAGGCCCTTCTGACATCCTCAATCCATAGATCAAGTGTTAAAGGCCCTATCCAAGGCAAAGAACACAGCTTCCATGGGACCTGATAGTATCCCAGGCTGTATTCTGCACCATCTTTAGCAAGAACTGGCTTCCTATACATGCCAAACAGAGTACTTCACTGACTCTCTTCAAGTACAACCTTGATGAGTGGGTGGGAATCCACAAATTTGTCCCAGATCTTCCATATGTGACCCTCATTAACATGGGTGACAAGTGCTGACTGAGGCTTCTAGGTTTCTTTTTGAGGATAAAGTCATGGCTAGGCTTGTAAGGGCCCCAAGGTCATTAGTCTATCAACATCATATGATCCTATGATAACCATTGCTGGTGAATAGCCCATGAGGGCATGGCAGTTGCTTAGCAGGGGGATACACACACACACACACACACACACACACACACACACACACACACACACACACACACACACACACACACACACACACACACACACACACCAAGTGGCCTGGAGTAAGATTAGAACCCCTACCTATCTAGTCTTATTTACTATAGATCACAGTACTTATTGTATGTGAAACAGGTTGAGTCTGCTGTATATGTGATTGCAGGCACAGTACGTGTGCAATATACAAACTAGGCATGTGTTTAACAGCATCTGTGGTCTGCAGAGTAATATTGCTTCATGCTGTTATCTGCATCTAGTATCCTAGCAGTGGTATAACTGTTATTATCCTAGCTATGTGTGTGCATTTACCAGCATGGCCATATATGTCTGTTTGCAGTTACATAGGCAAACCTGAGCAACAGTTTGGATGTGTGATAGTGTAGATTTACTCACTATTATTAGGGTATGTAGAACAATACAGACACCCACATACATATTTATGTAATTAACAGGGATGTATATATAAATGTAGCTCTGTGTGTGTATGATATGTATATGTGTTATTTAGATATATGGGGAGAGTCTATGTATCATTGTGATATATATAGCTATATATATCAGCATATATCTATTTGATACTACATAGCAATTGATATACTATGTATCTGAGAGAGAGAGAGAGATAGTGACAGATGGATATGTATACATATATGTAGGTTTCTGTGTTGGCACACTCGTGTGCACTGCTCAGCAGCACTTACTGAATCTAAAAATGTTCACAGCAATGTTAGCAGTGTGCTGCAATGCCTACATGAAAAAAGTAGGCTTTATTAAATTCCACCCACTGTCAATAAAGCTAGATACAACAACAAACTAGTCTTCTCCTTATTTCTAGACTTGTCTAAAGCTTTTGTCACATTTTTTCACAGCAAACTTTTACTTCAAATGTCCTCATTAGGTCTCTGTTAGCCCACCCTTCCATGGTTCAAAAGCTGACCATCCAATAGGTATTAGTCATCAAAATGGCAGTCAACCCTTTCTCCGTACCTCCCAGTACCACAAGAGTCTATGCTTGGTCCCCTCTTCTTTAACATTTTCTTCAACACCGTCCACATATATCCAGAAAACAGGCCTCCCTAACACAGTACATAGATGACTCTACACATATTTGTACTTCTGACAACATGGCACACCTCCCAAAAACTGCCCCCCCCAAAAAACTACAAATTTTTCCTCCAAATCCCTCTCCCATAAAAACAAAAGTTATTTAAGGTCCTACCTCTTTAACCATTGAAGTCACTTCTTATAGCAAATTATTGCAAATGATAGTGGATGATAGTCATAAATTCAACCTGCATATACCAAATTGCATAAGAAGAACTCAACAAAAACTAGGGATGCTTTAAAGAGCCCATGCTTTTCTCACTGATGCGACTAAAGCTACACTTATCACTACTTATCTCCTTCCCACACTGCTTAATGCTGCTCCCACCCTTACTCGTCTTCAGGCATTACAAAAATCAAAACTTGAACAATGCTGTAATAAAGTGGCTAAATTTCCTGCCAATACCCTCTTTCAGAACCCACCACTGTACAACACTAAAAAGCCTAAACTGGTTAAAACTACCCCATCAACTAACATATATGCAGCTTCTTACCACCCGTAAAACTATCCAGAATCCATCTGCTTGTCCAGCACTAAATAAAATTCTACACAACTAAGTTCCTAATTGGTCATTACAATTCAATGACCAAAAACTACTATGGTGCTAAGGCCTGGAACTCCTTATCTCTATCCATCAGGTCAATACCCTCCCTCCCATCCTTCAAAACAATTCTGAAAGACTTCCTAGCCAAAACTGGATACATTCTTGTTCTAACCAAGATAAACAACGTCCCTAATTGTGAACAAATACCTCTTCATACCTTACATCTCTTTACTCTCCCTTTTTCACTCACTTCCTTGCTTTTATAAATTTTTCTCCCCTGGCTTTCTCTCTAAATATACCATAAGTCTCCCTTTCTCTCACTTAGTATTGCAATTCCTGTTTGTAGTATACTAACTTACCTTTAATTTCTCTATAAACTGGCTAACATTTCACTAACTGTTAAATCATTGCTGTACAACTTGTATATAGTTTTAACAATTTTCTTTTATATTATGTCAAATTTGGTACAATTATTTAAACTGTATTTGTTTTTGTTTTTTTGTATTATTTTTAAAGACTTTAAAATTATTGCTCTTAAAATATTTTGTAATAGTTTGGATCTTTACTCCCTGGGCATCTGCTGAAAAATGTGCCCCTACCCAGTTAGACTTTCCCAGTAATCAAGTGTCAATAAATGAATAAATAAATAAATAAATATTTTATAAACTTGTGCTGTTTACAAATAGTGAACCTACCTAGACAAGCCTGTTGCCTTGGCAATGACCTACTACCCTGGTGACATCACTTACATAATACAAATGTGCTGACAGATCTCTCTCCACAAGCCTCCTGGCTCACCAAGAGTCTTACTTGATGGTAATGAGCTACAACAATAACCATCCAAAGCACTAAACTATTAGCAAAGTCGACTATTTTACTTTATAATATGAAATGTTACCAGTCACACTTATGTGGATTATATAACCCCCTCCCCAGTAGAAACTCTTCAGGATGCCATACCTTCCCCATAAAGCACTTCACTTTAAACTAAAAGCTAAGTTAGTAGCTGCCCACACAATTGTAAAACCCCTTTTCTTCAAAGTCTGTGACCCAAATGTGAGGGGCTTGGGAGGGTGGCCTAATGGTTAAGGTGTTTACCTTACAAACACAAGGTGCAGGGTTTGAGTCTCACAAGGGATAATTGGCTAAGCTTAAAATGGCTCGCAAGGGCAGTTAGCTTAGTACTAATCTATGAACCTATGAACCATATGCTACTGGTTAACCTAAGCACTCAGGAACTACCACATATCTGGCAGTTTCCCCCAGTGAACAAAATTCTACAATTAAATTTCAAAATTATCTTGCTAAAAATACCTATCCTATCAACAATATAACACAACTTGCTTGACTGTCTCTACCACAAATACCTGAAACCTAATCACTGACTACCCCAACTGATCACCTTGGACATTACACTATCCACTCAATACAAATGTGCAGTACAGAAGAGAGTGACCCTCCCCCTTTCATAAACTTACAGACCAACCTCCCTCTTACCCTCATTCCTAGCCCATGACTCAAGTGCACTGCTCCCTCCCATGAACAACCTAGCCTATCCTTAACTATACACTCACTTCTTCCTCCACAACCCACTTTTATTCTCACATCTTGACTCTTTAGCTACACTGACTAACTTGTCTGCAAAGCAAACTACTGTTCTATACCATTGCAATTCAGACTTGCAGTGACAGTTACATAGTGTAAGAACTGTAAACTCTAGCAGTTTTGGTAGCACTTTCTGAATTTTAGCCATGTGTGTGTGTGTGTGTGTGTGTGTGTGTGTGTGTGTGTGTGTGTGTGTGTGTGTGTGTGTGTGTGTGTGTGTGTGTGAGTATGTGTGTGTTTATTGTCACCACACTGGTTGATATCAATAGAGTTCTCAGGATCAGGTGAGATTGCAGTAGGAAACCTAGGAGTAGAGAAAGAATGAAAGTGTACGAGTTTCAATGATATTTTTGTTTAAAAAGTTAAAACTAGTCCACCATAGTCATGTTTCAGAATGGTCTGCATTATACTAGCAGGCAGGCAGCAGTCAATCTTTTTTCAAAATAGGTATAATTACCAGGAAGCCTTGTGAATCTGAAATGTGCCATAAGATGGAGTTAACCACAGGCGGTATCACTGAGAAAAAGTTATGACTAGAAAGCCACAGCGGCTACAGAGATAAAAGTAAACATGCCCGCCAGTGAACTGGACTGAAAGTGTGTCTATATCATATTATCAAAACCTCCATCCATCAAACACCCCTTCATCAACCTGTATTTATTGAAAGCTGAATTCATTAAACGATCATTCCATCAATGTTTTTCCCATGTTTAGTAACCAGTGGGCCATCTTTGAGAATTTTCCCTTTTTCTCACTGTAGTGCAATCTCAGAGTTGGTATACTTAGTTACTGGGGTGTGGGGCGGTGCAGCTCCAACCAGGATGGGTTTTGAATTTTTCTATTTTTGATGTGGTCTTTAGGTTGGCCACTCATTACTTACCATAGGGAAAAACGTCTATGGAACAATCATTCAACACATTTAGCTTTCAATAAATACGGGTTGATGAACAGTTGTTTCATGGATGGAGGTTTCGATAATATGATATGGACTCCTGAAAGCAACAGGACACTGTGAAGCCATAAAGTATGTATAATTTCAGCTTTTTGTAATCTTGTGTATTTAACAAAGTTTATAATTGTTTTTATTTATTTTAATATTACCCTTCATGTTCAAACAAATGTGACTTTTTGATAAGAGCTGCACCACTTTTGTTTTTGTCTTGTCTGAAGTGAAATGTTTGGAGAAACATTTAATTCTGAATGTAGGATGTAGCTGTATATAGAGTGTTTAGCTTTATATACTTGGTTTTATATGAAGACATTTTTGAAATTGCTGATGTTATCCTGCCATTTTGACAGACAAAATGTCAGTGTAAGCATGCGTAGTACAGAAACCATATTGTTCATATCACATTATTCACTGTATTTGCTTTTGGTTTCTAGCACATCTAGCTAATGTAATGTTATGTCTTTACTCAGTGAACAATGCTTTTAAGGTAGGGGAAAAAGCAGTTGTTAATGTCTGTCACAACCAGGAAGGGAGCTTTGTTGTGTTAATAGGAATGGGTTGTCATTCTTATTTTTTAAAACTCGTGTTTCTGAGTAGTAAACCAGAATCTTAATGGAAGTATGAGGAGTTATATTTCTTCCATATGTAAATGTATGCTAATTAGGTTAGGAAATCTTTAGACCAATGTACATACTTTTCAAGAGTGTTTGCACCTGTTTTGAAGTCTGCAAGTTGAGCAACATTGAAACAACTTATACATCATCATTTGCAAACACTCCGTGAATAGCATCCTCAACACTGAAAATGCAAGCATCGATAAATTAGTCAAATAAATAAAGAATAACAAACTTTAAAGTATTTTTGAAAACTTTGAAAACAGTGCATTACTAATTGTAAAAAATTAGCCAGCAATGTTCATTTCGACCCAATGTCAATGTCATATACTTATTAATGTTCCTGATTCTCACTGCGTCAGTAGCCTTTGACTATTTGCATTGTATCCTGCCCAAGTTAAAACTAGCCAGTCTTAAAAAGCTCTTGTTCCCTCCCACTAATACACTCTGTCAGTTGGCTAGCCTCTTGGAGAGAAATCAACAGTCAGAGTGTAGACAACTTCAAAAGAGGCCTCTTGCCCTGGATGAAGTATCATCTCAGTTGGTCTCCTTCCAGGGATGTCCCTAGAAAAAAAAAAGAAACAAAAGGTTAGACATTGCTCACTCAAAGGCATTTTGTCTGTTCACAAGGATGATTTTCTTACCTTAGCTAGGAGTATATTGCAGGCTTTCTATCCTAGAGATCAAAAATCCATGCCAGCAGACCAATTAGGCCACTATATTCATGAGGAAAATATGTCAGAGGTTTCTGACACAGAGATGAGGCGTCTTCTTTGTCTGATTCTCAAGCCCAAGACTCCAGTTCAGAGAACAGTATGCCTTCCCAAACTCCATTAGAGGAGTTTGGGATGAATGATGCATTTTTGTGGGAACAAGTGGATGTTTTCCCTAAACTGAGAAGAAATTATGATATGCTGCAAGTGGCTTTTACCTCATGCAACACCCATTCCTCCTAATATGCCAGCCTTGGAGGATGTGTTAAATGCTGCCTGCAATAATTCTGAACTTCTGCCTTTAGTTCTCAGAAAAGGAACAACACATATTAATTCCAACCCTTCCCCTGCATTTAAGAAGGTAAGGTAACAGACACATTTTATAAGAGAGCTTACTTACTCCAGTTTATTCTGTCAGATATTGACAGCTTTTGTGCCACATTTCCTTCAGAAGGTAAATTCTGTCCGAATCCTACAATTTCTAATGTCTTGGGTGTCTAAACATGCTTTGAAGAGTGTGTATGATTGTGCAGATACTGCATTTAGGGTCACTACTACTGTTACTGTTTTGAGAAGATATACCAGGGTACATACTCATAAGTTTTCTGATGAGTTAAAGTCTAACTCTACTTTAGACAAGGAGGCTTTGTTTGTCCCTGCTGCTGCACTGGTTCTCATAATTTGATGACAGGAAATTAATTCAGGGAGTTACTAAGATTTTCCAGCCCCACATTATAAATTTTATAAACTCTCTCTTTCTCTCTCTCTCTCTTTTTTAAAAAAAGGGAAAATAATCAATCCCTGCCATCTTCTGGCAAACAGGGAACAAAAAAGAGATGGCAGGAGAAGAACAATATGTATCAGGGTTGCTTTCAAAAAAGGGACAGACTACTTCTTCAAAATGATTATGTAAGCATTCTTCTCCCTTCCCCTCCCTCCCCTCCTATCCCCATATTTCTAAGTCTGTCTTGTAGACAGGCTATCAATCTTTCCCTTTGGCAACCTATTGTTTGAGTCTCTTGGGTACTAGTATTGCTTCAGGAGAGTTACAATTGTCACGGGATACACATAATCTCTTTCAGGTGAATTCTTCCCTATCCTCCAAACCAGATTTTTCACACAGTTTCATCAACAAGTGCTTACCCTAGGAGTCATACTACTAGTGCCTTTAGACCAAAGGAAGGAAAGCTTCTACTCTAAAATGTTTCTGCTTTCAAATAACAAGCTTTCCTGGAGGCCAGTTCTAGATCTTTTTTACTCAACCGGTTTGCAAAGTTATCAAAATTTAAAATGTCGATCCATGAGTCTGTTACCAGTCATTCCTCTTTTGAGTTTTATGGTAACATTAGACCTAAAAGATGCTTATCATCACATTCTCATAGCCACAGTCTTCAGAAAATTTCTCATATTCCATTTCTGGGTCACATTATCATCTCTCTGTATTACCCTTTTTCTTAGCTACAGCTCCTATAGTGCTTACAAAACATCTAACTCCATGGACAGCTTATTGCAGTATGCAAAACATTCACATTTTTCCTTAATGACATGACTTACTGATCTTTACACAGTCTTTGGCCAAATGTCTGTAGTCCTTAATATGAGTTTCTTCATTCTTTTCTGGTCTGGGCTTACAGAAAATATTCAGAAACCCTCCTTGACTCTATCACACAGGATTGTGCCTTTAGACTGCCTTCTAGATATGTTTCTTCAAAGGTATTCCTTACACAGGAGAAGATGAACATGTATCAGAAACGTTCCTGATCTTCTCCGATTAGTCTGAGACTTTAGTCAAATATGTCAGGATTCTAGGGTTCATGGCTTCTATGATTTTCATGATTCCTCTTGTAAACTTATACATGAGAAAAGTTCAATGTCAGATATATGTGGACCCAACATTCTTATCCTCTGGGATTTTCAGTTTCCAGTTTTGGGCTTTATCAAGAAAGAATTGTATTGGTAAAAGCAAAAAGACACCTCAGTTTTTGCTTGGGGAGCAGTTTCTATGGCGGTAAAGGTGTGAGGCCTGATGGACAGCTCAGGCAGACCAAAGCCCTTAAATGCTGAAGAGATGTTAGCTGTGATCCATGCTACTGAATCTCTTTATGACCTGTGACCCCAGAACCATTGCAGGGGATTATAGACAATATCATTGTGATGTGCATAAACAAACCAGTTGGGGGGGGGTCTTACACCCTGTACTGGCTGGCCATGATGGCTTAGAAGTTAGCTCTATAGCATTGTATAACCCAACAAACATCTTACATACTGTCAGAGCAAAATGAGATGGACCAACACAGACCCTTATGAATGGAAATTAAATTATGAGGTCTTCCAGGATTGGGCCCTGCTGTGAAGAATACCTCAAATGGATTTGTTTCCCTCTTTACAGTACAGGCAATTAGGTAAATGTTGCACTGGGACTCCTTGCAAACAGGCCTGGTAAACAAATGCATCTTCATTCCTGTGGTTGATTGTGTTTCTGTATGCATTTCCACTCTTTATACTGATATACAGAATCATTCTAAAGATTTAGGAGGACTCATCAAAAATATTGTGGTGACTCCCTTCTGCTCCAGACAATATTGATTCACCATTTCTATGGAATGGGCCAGGCACAATTGCTTCAAGTTTCCTCACTACTCAAACAAGACAGGTGGAGGTTGATACAACCCAGTCTCAAACAACTTCAACTGACTGCCTGGATGATCTGGTTCTAATACCTTTTAGGTACCTTTTTCATGAGGATGTGCTCCAGGTATTGGACAAGAAATACTGCTACTAAGAAATCATATGTTAACCAGTGAAGATGTTCTAGTTCATTGATCACCCATAACCAGGACTCTAACCAGGATTATTACCTCAGGTTCTCAAACATTTGTGTGAGTTATTATCGTTTAGCCTATTTACTCCTTTGACAAGGGATATGTTTCAAGTATGTCAGCATGTCTTCTTGTGGATCCTCATCTTCATTTCAGACTTTGCTTAAGATGTTCTACAAAGAGGTTTTGTATGTAATGTACCTGTTATTCGGGTGACACTTGGGATCCTTATTTTTTTGCTGGGAACATTATTTCTGTCTACAGTTGAACCAGCTACTCTGGCTGATTTGGTTGATTTGTTGTTGTTGTTTTTTTTTTGTTTTTTTTTGTAGGCTAACTGGTTCATTGCTCTGACATCTGTAAAAGATTAGCCAGGTTGAAACCATTCATGGTGTGTTAAATATTTTGCTTTCCCATGCAGATACAGTTGACTGTAGAAAAAACATTTCCCCCTTATATGGCCTTACTACTTTCAAAGTGTGCCTTCAATCTAGCCCTCTATCTCCCTCATTTCTTTCAGAATTTGAATGACAGGGAGAATAGAGTCCATATATTCTGGTCATGCTTTTACAACTGTACATGTCCTTAATCCTAGCAACTACACTGTCCTTTTCCAGTTTGGTGAGTTTAGAGTATTTATGCCTATAAATGGACTTGCCAATAAATAGAATTACAAGTGTATTCATTTACATGTCATGTATTAAACTATACCAGGTACCCTGTGCCAACAACAGAATCTTCAAAAGGAGACAAAGAATTCTTGGTACATCATGTACATAGCTAGAGATGCAATTAGCAATATTCCTGTTATGTGCAACATAGTCTAGCATATTAATAACACCAACATTAGTGTTCTATTTTTGTGTATTTCTGCTACAAAAAGAAGATGGCTGCTACAATTCATTAGACTAGTTTATCAAAGAATGACACTGAGAGATCCAAATATTCCAGGATGGTAGCTGTACAGAATATGACACTTGCTATTACAGTTGTTGTGATTCTCCTAGCATTATAAAATATGCAACAGGTATTTGGTTCTGTGGATAGTGCAGTACTCCTAAGTCTAGCTGACATGCCTCACCTCCTCAAGCAGATTCACAGTACAGGGTTTGATGGACATCTCCCACATGGCTAGCCACCCAGCCGTGTAAGTATTGACTTTAGATGAAACACCCTGTCCCCATATGTAAAAAAATGGGGAAAAAGGAGTCATGGATGGATGGATATCTTATATCCCCTATGCTGAGTATATGGACCCTAATGCAGTAATCATGACATCATTTGTCATGCCTATCAGTTTATTTATTATAGCGAACCTGGAATAATAATCTTCAGATGTGAGATACATTGTTTCATTTAAATGGAACAAGATGAAAGCCACAACACTCCAGTCATGATCTGGTATAGCATCGCCTCATTTTGCATTATTATTATGGTATGCATTGCATATGGAATAACTCTCTACTGCGTCTTCTGTCTAAATCAGTATTCCTAATCAATACATTGCATGTCTTCTTCCCTCTTTGCACTTTATTTCCCAGATGTGAAATATGATTCATTTATTCTGTCAAGAAGTGCCTCATGTTTGTCTCCAACATTATCTCCTTAGTTGACTTGGAACCAGTTATTTATCCATTCATTCACTGTTCATTTATTTTTTCTTGTTAGCTCTGAACATTATGTCCTATACACGATTATTGTTTCCTTGATAGGAAAATATAACTATATTTACTTCCTTACCAGTGTTTTTATCAGGTCAGCCTAAATATGTTTCAGTGCATCTCTGGCATTCCTTTATTTTTTTCATCATTTGCAACTGCAGTATTGTCCCCAAATATTCTTGTTCATTTTCTAGCAATTCATCATGCAGCTTTGGTAAATACAATCTACTAAAACATATTTCATGTGCAGCTTTTTGCCTGATCTGCATTTTATTTTCATATCATACTTATGTAGATTAAGCAACATCCTTTGCAATTATTTAGAGGCTTTGCAAGGGTTTATGGTATGTTTCTTCATGGAATTATTTACCATGGATATAGTCCTGTAAATTCTCAAGTCTATAAAATTTTGCTAACCATTTATTTTTATCTGACCAAATCATTTTTGTACCTCTATAAATGTTGCTGATGCATAGGCAAGTGGCCCAGTCTTTTCTAAGATCACAGCCTTTATATCATCCTCACATAATGCTGCTTAAATAAAACTGAATATATAACTAGTTTCTTGAGTATTTAAAATGTTTGCTCTTTATAACTCATTCCTAGGATAAATGCTGTTCTAGTATCTTTCTACCGGCACAGTCATCTCACAAATACAGGTTCATAGGTAGGTACTAGGCTATTGGTCCTAGGGCCTATATAAGCCTAGCCAAGAAGGTACCCTGGCTTTCGCCACCCAAGAAAATGTTTTTCCTGTGCCCCTGTCGTGCAGAGCCACAGAAGTGATCTGTTAGCCAAAGACTTTCTGTGTTAGCCTGTACTTCAGAGAAGTAGATGCCAAACAGGAAAGGACCCAGGACTGAACCCTGTGGTACTCCACTTGTCACTGGTCTGAAGTCGGATTTGGAGTCTGCTACTTTCACAGTGTGCATTCTGTCCATGAGCCAGTTGGCAACCCATCTTGTGACATAGTGATTTATACATAGTTTAGTTAGGTTATCTATAATTCCAGAGTGAGGGGTGGTGTTGAAAGCCTTAGTGAGATCTAGATAAGCTGTGTGAACCACCTTACCCTCATCTATGGCTTTGGTGACTGCTTCAAAGAAGTCAATCAGGTTTAGGAGACATGATCTGCCTTTTATAAACCCGAACTGGGTAGGGTCCAGAGTTTGGAGATTACCAGTGTCTTTGTTTATGAGTTCCATGATGATATGTTCCATGGCCTTGCAGACCAGGCTCGTCAGGCTAATGGGGCGGTAGTTTCTGGGGTCCATCATGGCTCCCCCTTTGTGGAGTGGGATAACCATTGTGGTGCACCATTCAGTGGGCACAAAGCCTGAGGTGAGGCTATGATTGAACATGGTACTTAGGTAGGGTGTCAGTTCATTCTGTAGTTCATGTAGAACGCAGCCTGGGATATTGTCAGGTCCCATGGATGCTGTGTTCTTGGCTTTGGAGAGTGTGCTTTTTACCTGTGCAGCTGTGATTACAGGAACGTTGCATTCTTCCAGTATAGAGATGGGCCCTCTAGGGGGTGAGAGGGGGGTAAAGTTAGCACTGAACCTGTCTGCCAGGATGTTGGCAATATCAGTTGGTTCTGTATATTTAGTGCTATTGTGCTGTAACTCAGAGCAGATCTGAGTGTTACCATTGAGATTCTTGACATAGCTATAGAATGCTTTGTGGTTGTCTTTAAAGTCAGTGGCAATTTTGTTTTTGTAACTAGCTTTGGAGGATTTTATGAGGGATCTCAGCTTCTTACTGAGGTTGACCAGGGAGTTCCTCCAGTCACGGGATTTTACTCTTTTTTGCAACAGTTTCTTTCTTCTGTTGTAGAGTTTGTTTATGGCAGAGGACCACCAGATTGGCTTCCTTTTTTTGGAGGATAGCATCTTGGTTCTATTAGGGATAGCATGATCCATGCACTTGTGTAAGTGCTTATAAAGTGCATTTGTGTAGGATTCAGCAGTCGTACCTCTATTGTTCATCTGCATGGGTGTCATGAAGTTTGCCACTTCTGTCTTAAGAAGTGTGAAGTTGGCTTTGGAGAAGTTTTTTACGATGGTTTCCCTAATTGGGGGTGGGGGTGGGATGTGGATGTCTAGGGTGATTAGCTTGTGGTAGGATCTGACCAACAAGGAATTGACCTCTGGTGTGGAACACCGGTTGCCCATGTTGGTAATGACTAGGTCTATGATATTGCTGCCCCTGGTGGGGGTGTGAATAAGTTGATCCAAGGCATTGGAATTTATGAATTCCAGAAAATGTTGAGCAAAAGAGTTGGTACATGAGTAGTTTTCCCAGTTAATGGTGGGGTAGTTGAAATTGCCCATTATTAGGGTGTTGGGTTGTACCCTAATACTTTCCAGTGTATCAAGAAATGAGGAGTGGGAATACTGGGGCATGGTGGGGGGTCTGTAGCAAGCTACAATTTGGATTGCGGTCTTGCCCAGAGTTAGTTGTACTTGGATAATCTCGGATGCATTATGCTGTGCAACTAGCCTGGAGGTGTGGATATCCTTAATGAATATGGACACGCCTCCACCTTTAGTGCTTCGTTCCGGGTTAGGTGGCCGAAAGGTGTGGTATGAATTATAGCCTGGTAACACAAGGGTGCTCTCTGGAGCTTTGAACCAGGTCTCTGTCACTGCACAGATGTAGATCTTCTCCATTTTAAGGAGTGCCTCGAGTGAGTGCATTTTGAGGTTTAGACTTCTGGCATTGAGTAGCATTACCCTCAGATTTTGCTTGCTTGTACCTGTATGGTGGTGAATTTGTCATTTGAACCTTACCTAAAAAAGGCACTATAGGGATGGCAAGAGCCTTAGCCAGTATCCGGAATCCCAAGGGCGACAGGTGCAGGCCATCTCTGGCAAAGCATTGTGGTCTGTCGGTCATGTCATCCCAGGCAGACAAATACTGGATCCCCTTAGAATGACACCAGAAGCTTAGCCAATTGTTGAAGTCAATCATTTTGTCCTTGTACTGTGGTATCATTCTGGGTGATGGCAGGATGCTACTCAGTGCTAGGGTCATACCTGCCTGGGCTACAAGATCGGAGATCTCCTCTATGTATCTTTTCATGTAGTCCAGGGAGGTATGTCTCAGGTCATTCACGCAGAAAGAAATAATCCAGCACCACTGAAGAAAGCAAATTGCTGAAACTGGTCTGGTTCACAATAAATGATTATTTTGCTACACCTACTCGGGGTGCTGGATTATTTCTTTCTGCATTCATGTTTGGTTTATCCTGCTCCTTTTGCTCAGGTCATTCACACCAGCATGGACAATGACAGTGTCATATTTGTACATGTTGTGGAGTAACCTGAGTGTGTATTATGTGGCAGATCCTGGCACCTGACAGGCAGCTGACAGTAATATTTTATATAAACCTTGCAAGATACTGCATAATTTCTATAAAAAATGTGTAATGCCTCTTTGCCATCTGCATTTGACATTTACACAACTGTTCTTTTCCTGCATCATGCATCAGCCCTTAGACACTGGAAAATGATCTGTGTTTCAGACTTGCCATTCTTATTTTTATATTTGCTCTTGAAAAAGGAACCACTCTGTTATTATGCTGATCTCATGTTAGGACTACAGTAATAGATTATCTATTATATTTATATCTTCTAAGCTTCAAAATTATGTGTATAACAGATCTTTGCAATAGCTCTGGTGCTGATGAAATATCAAAGAGATGTCTAAGGGATCTGTACATTCCTAGTGGTAGATAAATGTATGCAGTTTGGAGCTTTTCCTATCTAATCTGATCTGTAGAAATTCTGGCTTGCATCCAACATTGTAATAATTTAACATTTGGTATTGCTGAGATCACTTTTCAAGTAAAAGCAATTGGGAATGCTGTCTGTTAATCACTTTATTTAGATTGTGCAGCTCAATACAAATGCAAATCTTGTTTTGCTGTATAGCAGTGAGTATAATATTCACTAACTCTAATGAGGCTAAATGCTTCAGAATGAAATCTAAGCTGTCTCTTTACTTTAACTCCTGCTCTATTATACTCCTAAAACTGTTGGTGTTTTCCTGAGAACATGTATCACTGATGCTGCATGAGGATTTATTTTTATGTGATATTCTCCTGTCAAATTTCCTAAGCCTTTAAATAAGTCAGTACAACCATGAAGGGTTATACTTCTGTGGCACTGCACATTATCTTAGATTTCTGTGCTACTATGTGTCTGTAGCAGTTCACAGACCCTTTTGAAGTTTACACCCTGAACTCATTTGACTATTCTTGTTCTATCACTAGCCATACAATTCTTAATTATAGGAGAATTGCCTTCACCAAGTGCTATGATTTTAGAAAATATCTTGTGTTGTTATTTTTAAATTCACATATCAGCCAATATATGGTATTAATGTCTGGAATAAGTTAACAATATGCACACAATCAGCTTTCATTGCAACTGAACCCCAGAGACTTCAAAACTATATTCAGGGGGGAGATTACAGTTCATATCTGTCTATAGTTTAGGTTTAACATTCTGATTAACTATTTGTTGCATTCATTGCTAATCATCTGACTCACTTTTATGTTTCAATGCCTCAGAGATATTTCCAGATATCTCTCTATCAGTTCTATAACACTGCCTTCCTAAGGTGTTTGTTGCCATTGCTTGTTCCATATTTATGTTTAACAATATGTATTTGTTTTCAGTTCACTGATCTTTCCTTTTGCACATCTGAAGAAAACTGTAATGTACTATTATAGACTCTACAAAACTGATTGAAAGTGTGACAGAGCTTTATATCCTATTTATGGTCACAATCAACATGAAGCTTGAATGTCTATTGCAAAAGCTTTTCTCTTACTTCAGTTACTTTTATGACACATTGTTGTATGTCTGTCTTTTTTGTATCCTTTATTTTGCAACATCGCCTCACAGTTAGACGTTGCCCGTTCGATTTTCAGTTAGACCGTCTTCTGTGTGGCGACATGCGTGAACGGGCATTCCTTCGTTGAAGGTTGTGCATTAGGCCCGGCAAGTCAGCACATAAAAACTCTACTGCCAATCATTAGCGGACCGGAGTTCCGCTGTGGCGACCCCTAACTGGGAAAAGCCGAAAGACACAAACAAAGTTCTCTGTAATGACATTTTTAAACATTTTGAGTCTTATGTGTAATCTTTTTCTCACTTAATTCTTTTAATTGCGTAGTAGTAACTTCTGTTACTCCTTAGACTTCCTTGTATTTTCATATGATCAAGCTTCTAGTCAAAAGCCTGCTGCTTATTTCCTCATTTCTTATACCATAAACTATTAATTCTCTCTGTTATTAATGAATCATGATGCACACCTTGTTCGTGTCTTTGGCTGTATCTTTTAGTAATGTAAGCACATGTAACTTCTGATGTACCTTTTATGCTTGTGAAGAACAAATGGTGAATAAATGATAGGCTTCTCAAGAATTCACAGTAAATCCTTACATTTGTCTGATTGCTATTTTGTCTTTCTCTTCTTCTAAAAAGGTAAAACAGTTAAATAACTTCATAAAATACCTTTGGCGCTTCTTCCCCCACAACATATAGGAATGAAGCACACTGTTCTTTTCAGGGTTCTCAGCTAATCCACTTGACAGTGAGAAGTAAACTTGAAGTTTGAAGTGAAAGCTTGCATTTTTTGTTAAATTTCATTGATGTGGAAGGATTCCTTGTGGCACAATTTGAATCACATTTTTCCTATGACCTATGCTTCTTTACTTTCATACACATACACATTTAAAAGCAAATATATTTCTTCACTTCTGCAGGTACATTTCTTCATTATGACACCATGCAATGCCCATGGGTTTGCCGAGATGTTAAGTAAATAAAATAGAAATGGTATGGATGTGTAAGTAACCTTAAAAACATATTTAGTCGGAGTGAACACTAGAAGTTTGTACCACATGACATGCAGTTTCCTGTAACTAGCTGATAAAACTCTATACTTCAGATATGGCATAGACAAATGGGGCAATTGGGAGAAGGGGAGTAGAAAGGAAAGTTAGTGGGAACAGATAGTCAAGAGAAGAAGTGGCATGGAGAGTTAGGATAAACATAAGTAGAATATGGGGTGGAAGAGAGGTAGATATAGGTTAGAAAGGCCTAGGTGTTGGTGATATGAATATTATGCCAATAAGTGTTCTGTGATAGAATAAGAGTGAAATATAGTGCTTGATGTGCTGAAAAAAGGCATAATCCTGGGCCTACTGATTACTAGGATGGGACTAAGAGTTGACTCATTATTCTCCAAAGGAAAGTGATATTTACATATGATGGGGATGGTTTGCACTGAAAATTTCAAATGTCAGTTTGCGAACTTTGAATGTCAAAAGGCAGTTTTCAAAGTCGCATAATGGCAATTCGAAATATGTTGAGTCTGCAATAGTGAATGCTAGTGTGTATTCACTGTTGTGAGATTGACATATTGATTGGAGATTTCACTACAGTGGAGATGGGGAACTTTGCCCTTTTCATCACTGTAGTACAATCTAGGAGTTTTAATATATAAGTAGCAGGGGCGTGGGAGGCACAGGAGGGCTTTCCCCCCTGCAAAATGTGTGTTGAATATCACCGGATGTTCAGGCAAGTTTGAAAAATGACAAGTCGAATTCGACTTGTTGACATTTTTCTTGTTTTGTTATTTTGGTTGGTTGATGTTAATTTCGACATAGTTTTTCAAGTAAGTGATCACTCGCAAAAACGTTGTCAAAATTTTGATAGTAAACTAATGGGGACTTTTGTCAGAAGGTACTTCAGCTGAAGCAATAAAAATGCTAAAGAATTAGAATTAGTCTGGAGGCATTTACAGAGTATTAAAATAGTACCTGAACAGTCTAAGGAAAGAAAGGATTAAAGGACCTCGATTCATCTAATAACATGCTTAGTGGAGTAAAAAGAAAAGTGTTGTAACACCAGGAATGGGTGAGGAAAAGGAAATATTCAGTAGGAACAGACATCATCACATTGCCGTTAAAAATCGTTAGTGAAACAGAGCCTGAAAGGCGCATTGGAATGACTGTGCCTTTAAACCGAAGTGGAAAGGGCTGTAAAAGTAAAGTTTGTTTAGAAAAAGCAGAGCAAGGTATTGGAATGAGATTATTACTAGGAGTGAAGGAAGAAGAGGTAAAGGAATATAGCAGATTGGTGAAAAAAATGATTAAACAATAAAGTATACTTGGAGGACAACATAGAGAAGCATATCCAGAAAAAAAATAATAAAGCTCAGTTTAACACAGAAAATAGTACAATGAGAAAAATTGAAAAACAGGAGCATTCGGAAGGGAGGTGACAGTAAAAAAGAATCAAAATATCAGAGAGGAGGTATTAAGGCTGATGGATGACGGAAAAGGAAGTGGGAGGAGAAATGCAATGCAAGAATGGCAAAAAGAACAAAGATAATAAAAAGCCCACTGAGAAAAAAGGTTAGGAGAAGGCAAGGTCTTGGGATCACGTGGAAAGAGAGCAGTAAAAAGAAAAGTTAATGGGTTGTGGAATAGAAAATAGGGTCCAAGAGAAATGAGGTTAGGGTGGTATTTAGCAATGTCAGGAGCCTAAGAACAGTGATGGATGAGCTAGGTTCACTAATACTGGAGAGTCAGTCTGATGTGTTCTGAAGAATGGAAACACAGACCATTACCAAGATGGTAAAAGGCATGCTAGTACAAGTATACAAATTATTCAGCAAGGAAAAGGGATTCAGAAATGTAGAAGGGATGTCAGTATACCTAAGAGAAAAGTTGGAGGTGGGCATGACAGAGGATAAATATATGGGACAAGAAGGAAGCTATATGGAACAAATAGTTCTAAAGAGCAATGCACTGTGGAAATAGTGAACATTCAAAAAGTAGCCTTCATTTAAATAATGACACTATAGTAAATGAGTGCTTTCATGCAACAGTGCTGTAGACAGCTGTGGGATCCCAAAAAAGGAGCAAAATGAAAATATGTGCCATGATTTGTCCTATGGTGCGTGGTTCTGTGTATGCATGCAGCAGTTTGGGCAGGAAAAGTGTGCATAGCATTTATTAGTATTACCTGTAAGCTGTAACTGTCATGGTTTCCTAGTAATTATACAGCTGAGCATTATTCATTTTGTTATGTATGGGAAAGAATGACATTACCATCCTTATCCAGTGGCATAGTGCATGTGGAATAGGGATATGTTTTCAGAACTTCATAATGAAAACTGCAAGAAAGACCCAGCCAAGCTGAAGTATTTACTGTGTAATACCTTGAACCTCCAGTTGTCAAGACCCATGTGCTATATGCAAATGATCCCTTAAGGGTATACCATTGTCTCAGCTACATGGCATTTGCATATATTCCATGTGCCTTCTTGTACTTTTTATTAAATGGGTTTGCTATGTGACCATTTTTACCCTTTGGTTTGGATGTTATTTGGGATATTTACAGTCATCTTAAAGTTTTGAATAGTAGACTTGTTTTTAAGCTGTGTATTTCTAAAGTACAGACAAACAATCCAATTACGCTATATTGAAGAGCTCAGAAAAAGTGCAAAGTATGGCATATCTATAGCTAATTGGGTTTAGTTTTATTGACCTGAGTGAACCAATAAAAACTTAAAAAGTGAATGCAAAAAGATATGATCATCTAGAAGCAATATAGTTGAGGCACTGAAACTTAAGGATTTATTTGTACATATATCAAGGGCATCCACTACAGGAGGTTTAAGGTATTACACAGTGAAGACCCTAGCTTTGCTGGGTCTTTTTTTTGTAGTTTTTATTAAATGGTTTGTCAGTGTGAGTTTTTTACTCTTTTTGTTTAGAACTTTATAATTAGACATTGCATATAAAGGAGTGTTCAGGGACAAATGACAGAAGGATATGTAGCCATTATATGTATAGCTTTTTAGTACATTTGCAAATAAACATACTGCAAACATTAGCTGCAGTTTAGTGAGCAGCACAGAACTGTTTTCTTTCATTTATGTCTTTGTTTTTGATGGAGCATTGTGACTGCACTCAGCTGTGTATCTTTTCTTATGAACAAACCTACTAGTTGTGTGCAGGATATAAATCTCTATAACACTCTCTCTGTCACATTTGCAAACATCATGGCTCAGTTAGCTATATATGTTAAGTTTCTATAGCACTCGGTCTCTGTCACATTTATAAATATCATGGTTCAGTTATTTGCATATGTTAAGTCTCTGTAACACTCTGTCTCTGTCACATTTGTAAACATCATAGTTCAGTTAGCTGCATATGTTAAGTCTCTGTAATGCTTATAGTCCTTGACTAAGGTTTTGTTTTCAAAGGATTGCAAGACATATGGCTAACTGCAGCATTCTGTTGTCCATTTTCAATATTTCTTATCCTAACCCAGGCTTCTTCCTACTAATGGCTTATGGCAGTCTAAATAACACAAATGGACATTTCTAACCATTAGTGCAGCTCTATATTTGTCAGATACAGTCTTCACAAATGTCCCTAAAACTGTAGACTACTTCTTCTCCTTTCATCTTTTTCTCATTAGGGGTTAACACAGCAGAACAGCAGTCCACAGAACAATTGGCAGTGGAGTTTTATGGTGTTGAGTTGCCAAGCCCAGCATTCAACCTTCCATAGGAAGCACGCACTCACACGTCTGGCAAATTTAGAGTGTCCAATCCACCTGCAGCATATCTTTGGGAGGAAACTGGGGCACCTGGAAGAGACCCACATGACCGCAGGGAGGACAAGCAGACTCCATACAAAAGGCACCTCTGACAAGGATCAAACTGGAGAACATCTTGCTGTGAGGCAGCAACACTGCTGCTGCACCACCATGGCCACCTCTAGAAGTGCAGATTACTATGGGACACATAGTAGTATTTGTACAAGAAAGGCAGCAGTATTAACTGAAATGGCAGCACCTTTTTCTAGAAAAAGAGAAAATCAGTAACCAATGTTTCTTAAAGGGCTATAAACATTAATACAGGACAGCAGTTTTTCACCTTTGCAGAACTTTGCTATCTGCATGTCATATTCAATGCTGGTGTTACTGCTCTTCTGCTCTGCTAAACTTAAATCACAGTTTGTATTAGGCAGTTGTTATGGGAATCTGTAAGTAGGGAAGGTGAAACCTTTTAAATGCTACAGTTGTGCCTTCAAGCTTGCATTGTTTTAATGCCTTTGATCTGCTGTTTTTCCTGATTCAGTATCAGGGACACCCTCACATACTTCAATTACTGTTTTCCCTATGAATAAAAAATAACTCTTGTTTGTTAGCAGAGGCTTTCACAATATTTCATCTCCTCTCTTACCACTGAGTGGGCATATATGATTAAGCAGTACTCCAAAGTTCCAGTCTGACAGCAAAGCAAATGGAGAAATTTACTGCAGCATTATACACATATTTTATTGTCATCTTCTGCTGCAGACTTTTATATAAATGCTATTAAACCCAGGCAAATAGTCATTCCAGTCTTTTTATCTCATAGCTTTTCGTTGTATATTATTCCTTTTTATTAACAATTCCCTTATAATATCATTTGATAAAGGAAATGCTGACAAAAATTAGAACAAAAACATTTTGGTCTTTGGTAAGACATATATCCAAAGAAATCTTACTTACCTGATAACTGAAAATATTGAAAAAGTATATACATTTCTGCAAACTGTGAAGTAAACTTTTCCTTTTTTTATTTTTTCTTGCAGCTGAAAGATAATTCAGCTAAGAGCCAAAGCAGTAGTGCATTTGTGTTGCAGGTGTACCGCCATAACCTCTCTTTGTTCTATACACTGTGTAAAAAATAGATGCTCTAACCCATCAACTGGCCAGATTACTTTTTATTCTCGTTTACCATTTTGCACATCTGCACATGTTGGCAATATTTTATCTTCCACTGCAGTACTTTCTTACAAAATGAATGGCAGATGTTTAGTATATCCCAGTTTAAATGATAAAAAGAGGTGCAGCCATTATAGATATCGGGGACACAGCATAATGAATAAACAGCTGTGCAAGTGTGCATGCAGAACAAGTTTTTGGAACACAACACCTTTACTTTTTTTCCCTTTGCAAGTTACAATTGTGCTTAGGAATCAGTACCTTTTTGTTGCTGAAATGCCTTCAATGTCTGGAATAAGTGTTGCCTGAAGGATGCTTTCACATGCCTCTGAAAACTATTGGTAGTCTAATGTGGAAACTGTCTAATGCAATATGCTAGACCTACCAGCCTTCAAATCCATTTTCAACTACTGTTAGCATCTGGCCGATAATCATTACCTGGTAGGTATTGCAGAGGATTAAAGCTGTGACCTGTTAACCCACTTCTTTCTGTAGTCAAGGGCAAAGTTTGTATTTGCATTTGAAATAAATATACAGTATTTTTTTAGAATTAAGCTACAGTATTTTTTAGAATTAGTAAATCCATTAGCATTTTATGGCTTTATAAGGTACCCTGGTGTAGAACACGAGCATAGCTAGGAGTTAGTCAGGTGTTGTTCCAGGCTGGATTTAAAGGTTTTAAGCTAATCTGTTATTAAATCATTCCATACTTTGGAGGCATAGTTGAAATATAGTGTGTCTCTGGCAGTACTGTTTGACTTGTGGTGTCTAGTAGAAGTCCTTCATTTGGACATCATTCTCTCAATAGTGGTGAAGTGCATTCTTTGGAGATGTACAATTTCCTTGTTTGTAGATGAGAGTATATGCTACAAGTATCTGTGTGTAGTTTGGGTGATATGGAAGTTTGTTCCACTCTAATTGTCTTACACTAAAACAGTGCTGGGATCTGAAAGTGGGATTAGCAGCAATTTTTTTTCTTGTTGCAGCATGCCTCTACCTTTTTTGATGTTTAGCTTGTAGATTGGCATATAGGAGTGTGGGTAGAAGGTGGGATGATACAATAGATTTTCTAGGCTGTGCCAGTGAGACAGAAATTGGATAAAAAAGAAGACACTGCTTTTTTTTTTTTATTTGATGACTTGGAGTATGCATTGGCCATGTTTGAGATTATCATTTATGCAAAATGCACACAGCTTTGTGTTGGTTACATTTTCAATAGCTGCATTGTTGGTTGGGGTGATTCATAGATTATTACTATGCTAACTGCTCTTATGGACTATTTTAGGCCTAATCTGAAAGCAGGATATGCAAAATTAATGGCAGTTACTGTAAGACAGCGAAATACTGAGTTAAGAAAGCAGCAATATTCACTGGAAATCAGATGATGCTTAATATTCAGAATTACAGCCATTTAGAAACCCTGAATACATCTATTCAATTATTTTAAATGAGACCTAAGGCGGAAGGTTAAATCAAGTTATGTGTTTGACCTCAAAATTCAGCTGCTTCATTTTTGCAAAGTGATCAACCACAAATCTAACTGAAACGGATAAACGGATAACTACCATTGACCATCAGCTGGCATTAGTGTGTCTCCTTGGTCTTGAATGTCCCCCTGAACTAATCTTGTGGAAGATTAGGCTGCAGATTCTTGAAGTCCTTTTACATAACTTTCACTCCTTTCACCCCTACCTCCTCCTGTCAACACTCTCAAAGACCTTGGTAGTGTCTAAAAATCACCACACCATGACTTCAACTCCCTATTTTCAGTGTCATTGATGCAATGCAATGTATTCCAACAGTACTTTATGTGATATATCACCATCCTAGTCAAGTGCATGTTCCATTGCACCTTCCTCTCTTCTTTTGTACTACAGTACTGTTAGTTTGCTTACTAATCTACTGGTAAGGGTACTGTTGGAAGGCCTACAGAAATGAAAAATTCTGCAGACCCAATGTTAAACAAGAGTTTTCCCCTTATACTCACATTAGAAAGCCTTGAATGGAAGAATTACTGCATTGACTCAAATATGATTTTGTCTGGCAGGTTTAACGTTGACTAGAAGTATTATATAAAGCAGTCTTTTTCCATGTCATATCCCATACAATCAGAATTGATAAACATTCCTGAAGAATAAACCTTTCAGACTGGGCCCTTCGCCATGCTGTGAACCTCTTCAAAGTTGCCAGTGTCATGTCTGATGTCATAAGTGACCTTTCTCTGATTGTTCTTATCTGAATTAATGTTCCTGTTAGAATTATATTTGTGACATATTTGGCTGGAGAAATTAAATGTCATTCCAGTAGTTGATCTAGATGTTCTGAATGTGGTCTGGCCAGCAGCACTCTAATGTCTCATGGTGGATGATGCAGTTGACTGTTATATAGCTACGTGTCTTCGTCTGCTATGCAGCCATGCACCAGTAAAAATAGTCAGTGCCGGTTGTAAATGTATAAAGTGGGTAACATCAAAGATGCCTAGGTATATGAATATAAGTGGTCTAGTCTGGAAGAAGGATAGACTGATGTAAAAGTTAATGTGTACTAGTATAAATGTGTGTATAAATTCTCTGCAGTTATAAGCAAGGTTAAGTATAGGTTTTGTTAAAAATCTACGGTCAAATTGTATCAGACACTGAACTCTTCTGGAAGAGAGTACATCACTCTCTTCATAGATGGCTTTTCTCTGATTGAAGTTCTAGTGTTAGATGGAGCAACCACCTCACCCCTATCCTCACTCCTCACACACATACACACACACAGACACACACATACACACACACACACACACACACACACACACACACACACACACACACACACACACACACACACACACACACACACTGCACAAAGCTAAACATTTCACTCTGTGTTTCTCCAAAGTAAAAGACAAGTTGTAAATTTCACCAAAGACTGTGGTCCTACCAACTCACAGAATGTGTACTTTCATTTTCCAGTCATTCTGTCTTAAAACAGCAATTTTAAAAGAAATAACAAATAGACCACTAAACTTTAAAACAGCAGGCTTCTTATTTTCTGATGTTATCTCAGCTCTTCTTTTCTGTCCAAGCTGATTTCACTGTTCAACCTGTTTATTCTTAAAAAGATCCTAGTTAGATGGGAAATACACCACATTTCTTGTATTTGGCTGTAGTTATTCACACAGGGACACCTTTTTCATCAATAATTTTTTAACCTATAGAAAGAGATAGGGATATCTTAAGTGAAAGATCTGCTCTGGTAGACCTCTTAGCTGAATCTAGAACAGAGGTTGCTATTCCAAAAGGGATAATTAGCAGGGCATATATAATATTGCACATTCACTATAGGAACCAATAAGAGGGGTTTAGAAAAGATTGGGTTGACAGACTGTATAAGCAATTCACAAGGGAACAACAGGAGGACATAACTATGGCTCCCAAATTTGCAACAAAGTCTAGCAAATTTAGGATTTTTGCATAGAAGTATTTGTATAGGTACTTTTATAGTCCAAGCAGACTCCAAATAATTTTTCCTCAGGTAAATGGCAAATGTTGGAGGCATGATGGGGAAGAAAGAGATAACTAGTATATAAGTCAGGGGGATGTAATGAGTAAAACATTCCCTACAGACCACTCTCTCAGAAATACTTGGTGATCAAATTGGTCTAACTAAGGAAATTATTTTTTGAGCAGTGATACAGAATCAGAATTGCCAAGGCATAGTAAGGCATTGTTAAGTTTAATTATGGTGGCTGCCAAAAAAGCAATTACTAGAAAATGGAAATCAAAGTCTAAACCCACTATACAAGAAGTAGTGAATATTGTAACAGAGATAAAAAAGATGGAAGTGGGATCTTTAAAAAAGGATAGAATCAAACTACATAAAATGGAAATTATGTGTATAACACATGTAGATTAATGTTTTGGAGGAGCCGTGATCTCAACTGCCGAGAGTTTCACAGCATGTCCAGATTTTTTTTTCTTGGAAAATTGTGGTTTTCTGGAAACTTTCTGGCAAACCATTCAAGCCAGAAAATAATGGCACACATTTCAGGTTAAGACTTCATATCTTTTAGAAAATTCATGTTAATGCAAAACCTGTTATTCTATCACCTTTCTAAGTTTGTAAGAAGAATATCTAAAAAGTGTCCCTATTTTTGGGCCTTTGTCCCCCCATTATTTGTGCCTTTGTACAGATTTCTTGCTGTAAGAGATTGAGAGGTATAAGTGAGGTTTAAGGGAAGGCAGGACTTAAGCAATGTATGTAATGGGGGATTGATGATAATTGTATAAAAGCACATGTGAGATGTATAATGTTTGTAACTGTGAACATGTAAACATGGTTTGTTTTATTTTATATAAAAGTATGTTGCCTATGTCTTATGTGATAATTCAATAAAGGTATCAGAAATAATTTAAAACCTATACTGATGTTAATCCCATTGACTAACCTGTTGGAAAAAAATGTATTTATATCCAGTTGTCATTCTATCTTACACAATGGAACAAATTAACTGTTTCTTTTAACTCCTAATAGTTCCTTATGTTTCATGTCTGATCTGACTGAAAACCATCGTTACTTCTCATCTAACTAATAGTTACACTAGTCACTGTCACTCTCTCTCTCTTTTTAATTTTTTGACACCCAGGTTATTTCTGCTGTCTCCAGCTGATTTTTCTCATCATCCAGTATCAACATTTTTTCATGCACTCATTGTTTCTTTCCTGCAGTGCCCACTATCACTTTACTCCTTACTGGACTGTATTTGATATGACCATGATCTTACCAGGCAGACATATGGACCTGAGGACAGAACACAGGCAAGCTGAACATTGCCCTGTGTGAGTCAGAAAAGTCTATGATACAGGGTGTATCTCAACAACATTTGGTCTTTTATTTGTATTAAATGTACACAGTAATGCTATACTGTGGTATATTTAGTAGAATCTAACAGAAGGACTGCTTATATTAACCAATGTCCATTCCTTTATAAACAAAATTAATCTTGTTTTGTGGAAAGACTTTACTTGCTGATGGTTTATAAATGGTGTCCTTCACTTCTAGAAAAATGCACAAACAATTAAGGAATCCAAGCAAGCAAGCAAAAAGATGCCTTGGTGTTATGTTATGGGTACAAACTTTGTTGCTCATCTTGGACCTTGCAAAGTATGGATGCCACTCAATTACCCTACTATGCAAGCACCAGTCTGGGGAGCTGATCTCTAAATTGCAGTAGTCTAATTAACACCAAACCATACCACAGACTGCTGTATTTGCATTCAGTGCACTGTTCAGCTTTGCATGATACACACCTTATCTGTAAAATCAACACTTTTAACTTGTTTATTTTATGAGATATCTAGATAAATTAACTTTGTACTTTGGGTCCAGTCTACAACAGAAGGAAGTTTTCTACCTTCATTGCTGATGGTCTGAGTTTGATTATCAGCTTTGTTGAGACAGGATACGCATGCTGGTTTGAGAGGACGGGAATGAGAGGTTATGCCTGCATTCTTCATATTAAGGAAATGGGTTGAGGGGGAACCCAGTCAATTTGACAATGATAATATTAGCAAATTCCATTCATGTAAATCAATATCTCTGAAACCCGCTTTCAGTGATTATTAAGGTTCCCCTATTCCCCACTGTTGTGACCTATGGAGTTAGTCAGGCAAAGCAAAGTAGGTGACTGTCATGGATGTAATGTGTTAGTGGGTGCGACTGGCACTTGAGATGAGTCGCTGATTGGGTGCGAGTCCAGTAACAGCAGTTATTTATGAAGTCACAGCTAATTTCATGACTGATTAAATGAATGTGTCTTACTTCTTTTTAGCCTATGTGCATGCAGATGTGTAGGTATAGCAAGGTGATAGCACAGGCTCTTTGTTACAGATACAATTTTTTTTTGTGCTCAACATTGGGTTGAGGGTGGTGCTACTCTGGGGATTGGTGGTTTAGAGAGGTTTGCCCTGATTAAAAAAAAAAACTTCTTTCCTTTATCAATGAGAGTTGTTTTCAACAATATTAATTTATGAAATAGCACTAACTGAGATTACCATCTGTGAGTGAATATGAATCTGGTTAAGGGGGACTTTTGAGGTCATGGACATAAACAGAGGACATGTAGACAAGTAACAATGGGCATAGTACAAAGTGGGGACAACTGAGTTTACTGCATATTCATGCGTTCTGTTGGAGAAGATTGCTCTGGAGGAACATAGCAGCAAGCAAAACTATGAATACCCCCTCAGTTCTGAATGATAGCAGTCAAATGGCTACTACTGATCCTTGCCTCCATGAGGACTAGTATAGAGGGCTACCACTAAATGTCTAACTGTGTGAAGGCTCCAGTGAAGTTAATGGGGTGGATGGAAGAAAATAATACAAAAAAGCTTTGTACTACTATCACTGTGGTATACAAGGTCTATTTTATTCAACTGCTTCCTGTTAAAATGTCATAAAACTTTGTAAAGGAACTAAATGCTTGTCAGGAAAGCTGCATTTATGCATATTTGCACTTACTAAAATTTGTTGTTCTCTATTATATTAGATTGTTGAGTTTTCTTTCCTGTACATTTTCTTAGAAAGGAATATGAGCCTGAAAGATTATGGTCACAGTCATTACTACATGAATGAACTCAAACAGCATCCATCACCTTGTACCAACATGACCATAAACCTTCTCTGATCTTTTGCATTCATTACAGATAACTCCACCTCTAGAAATACTCAGTACTTCTCAATCCTCTTCAACAAACAGAATTATTGCTTTTTTGATGTCAAATGTGACAAGTTAATCTTCTATTCCTTTGAACACCATATTAAATCTATCCTAAACATTTCACATTTAATCTAATATTTTGCTGTAGGCCTTAGCCAAGCTATTCAGACATTTGGAAGCCATTGTCCAGAACTTCAGTAGTCAAAGATTATAAGCCAGTCTAATCATCAGCAAAAAAAATGTTGCAGCAGTTATCAATCATACAGATGACTGAGTTTAACAAGGAGACAAGGTAAAGAGCCAGAATGAATGAACCTAGACAATGCAAGCCACGCTTTTATACTTATCAGGAGCCAAAGGTGACAGAGGTAAGAGCATGACTGGAAGAATAAAACATAAGCAGTTATTTTGGATAAGAGGGTTCTATATTAAGCAAAGAAAGGGACTAGAAATTTAGGAGAAGACTCACAGTGCATGGAAATGTTTGACATGTCTCTTATTCTCTAACCGGAATCACTGTTAATAAGTTATTTTTTCTGATTTAACAAAATAAGTTCATGTAGACATGTAGATTTTAGAGCATTAATGTTTTGCTATTTAAACATTGGCAGAAAATGGAAACCCTAACTGAAAATGTGTCTTTAGAGGAAGAATTATGCACTGTGAAGAATACAGATAGGCAGTGACCACCATGGCAGTGTTCTACTCATGATAACATATTAATTGGGATGAATGACAAGGAAGTAAGAAGAAGTTTCCAAGATGAGACTTTTGGCTTCTTGCATATTTCTAGACTGTTGGAAGGATGCATGGAAGGATTACAAGCAGCTGAAGTTGATGTTAAGTTTCTGCATGTCCAACATGTCACCATAGTGCTGATTAAGCAATAGGTGGCTGCACAGCAAAACAGAGTGGAAGAATCAAGTTACCAAGCAGCAATGGAAGACAAAACTTATAGAAAGAACATAGGTTCATAGGTTCATACTAGGCTATCTGCCCTAGATCCCATCCACTGGTCAAGATTCCTCTTGAACAGAGCCAGCCAGTGCTCCGTCCTCACATGGACGAGATTCTGTTCCCACATAGGGAGTCTCTGGGTGATGAATCTTTTCCCTCCAGCATATTTATATTATCCATGAGTTGGTAAGTTAAGTCTCTTGCTCTTGTGGGATTTCAGCAACTCTAACCCTGTGGGTTCTCCTTTGAGCCAGTTTGCACCCATCCTGTGACATATTTACATTACATTTAAGCTGCTGAGCTTTTTATGATACCCGAAAGTGGATTATTGTGGAAAGCTTTAAGGTCAAGGTGGAGGTGTGTGAAACTGCTTTACATCAATCCTCTTCCTTGGTGACTGTTTCAAAAAGTTGACCAAGTTCAGCATGATCTGCCTGACTTGACAAAACCGAAATGATATGATCCAATGTCTGTAGGTTTCCTATGTCTTTATTTATGAGTTCCATTATGATCCTCTCCCCAGGCTTTGCAGACAGCTTGTTGGGACACCATCTGGTCCCATTGATGCTGTGTTTTTTTTTTTAGAGAGAGAGCTCCTCACCTGGGCATTTGAGATGATTGCTACACTGCTGTGCTGGGATAGATTTTTCTTGGGAGGGGAGAGGGAGGAGAAATTTCACTGTCTGTCTGCCAGTAGTGCAATGTCGTCTGTGGGTTCAGTGATTTTGTTTTTTTTTGACTATTTTGAGCATATCTGGTCTTTCCCTTTCCACTTTCTAACAACATAGCTAAAGGCCTTATGTCTTTTTTTTCTTTGATTGCTTTTTTTTCTTTTTCTCTGGGATGGGTGGATTTTTATGGTATGTCGTAGTTAGTTTTTTTTTAGTATTGATGGTCTTTCTTTTTTTTTTTTTTATTTCTTTCTATCTCTTGTTTGTTTGTAAGTTTGTGTTGTTTTTGTTGTAAATGGGCTTTTATGGCTGGGAGGTGCTTGCCTTTGTTGGCTTGTGGTTTTTTGATTTTTTGCTGATTGTATTTGCTCCCTGCATTTGTGGGGGTGAGCATTTGTAGCAGCATTTGTGATTCAGCAGGTTGTGTTTGGCTTTCCAATGGTGAAGGGTCCCACACCAGTCAAGTACCAGTTAAGTGAAAGTGAAGTTGAGTTGTTCTGTTCTTTTTTTGGGTGTGGTGTGGGTGTGTGGGATGGATCTCCAGTGAGATTGGATATGGTCTGAGTCTATCTCAGATATACTTCGGTGTGGAGATATTTGTCCTGTGTGGAGTGATGATCAGGTCTGTGATGTTTGTCTCTTTCTGAATGGTGTGACACCTCTTGTGATAGCATTTGAGTTTATGAACCAGGAACCTTGGGTTGGGGTATTGGGGGCCTGAGTGCTAGTCTTATCTATGTTTAGTTGTTTAATCCATGAATATGATGGTGTTTTGAGACATCAATATGATGGTGTGTCTTCCAGGAAGGCTGTGCTGGGGTTGAGAGTGTGGGAAGGCTGAGGCTGTAAACAAAGGGGCTGTGAGTTTGCATTGCCTATGGTTAATTGCAATGTGAATGGTCTCTGATTTGTTGGGTGTTGGCCAGCTGTGAGGTGAATATGGATGTGATGAATATGGATACCCCTCCTTTTTTTGTGTACGGTCCGGTTTTGGGGCCGGTGCAGCATGATATGAGTAAACCTGAGGAAGGGTGGTGTGCTCTCAGTAAGAGTTGCCATTGCTCAGTCACAGCACGAACACGATGTTCTCCATAGCCAGTGAGGGAGGAGCGGCGTGCATCTTGAGAGAGGGACTAGGCATTGAGCAGCATTACCCTTTCTTTTTTCCATTATTATTTTTTTTTTTTTGGGGTTTTGGTTTTTGATTTCTAGAAAAAAAAGACACTATGAAATTCTGTGAAGTAGAAGAGGGGTGGCAAGAGCGGGGGAAGCCGGTGAGTGAACCCAGCGTGGCTTGCTTAGTGAGCGTGTCCGAGCTCATGTCATTCCAGTCACAGAAACATTGGATCATAGGATTACATTGGATGACAGTAGAATTTAAACAAATATCATGAACTGATCATTTGTCTCTCATTTTGGCTCATTTGCTGATAGGGTGGGGTCAGGGGTCTGGAGGGCTCCTTATACTGGAATGGGCTACATCTGGAGGCTCCCTTTATGTCTCTTTCAGGTCTCTTGGAGGAGGGTCTCAGGTCAGGGCTCACACAGGCATACACAACTCCACTTGTACTGAGTGGGTGCTGTGTGAGCTGTGGTGTGGCCTGGATTCTATGTGGACAGACGCAGCTCTAGCCAGGACTTTCCTGTTGAGTCTGGTGAGTGATCAGTGTGTCTGACTATGGAGTGTGTGTCTGACTATGGAACTGTGTGTCTGGCATTGTGTTTGTATGTGTGTTTGTGGTGAGTGCACAGTGACTGTGTTGTCTTTGTGTGTGTTTGTGTGTGTGTGTTAGTTTGGTTTGTGTGTTTTGGCTGGGTTTTGGGTTTCTGCTGTTTTTTGTTGATTTTGATCTTGGTATCTGTGTGATGTTTGTGTGTTTATGTGTTTGTGTTATGTGTTGTGATAGTTCTGTGAGAGTGTTGGTGTGTGTGATTTATCTCCTGTCTGGTTAGTTTATGTCCTGCTGGGTTCTGAGTTGCCCTGGTTTTGCAGTCCAGTAGTCTCTCATGTCTGCCTTTGTTGCATCTTTTGGTGTTTTGTGAGAGGTTCTTATTGTAGTTTGTGTTTGCTCAATATTTTGCCTCATGTTTGTGTGAGGAAGAGAGGAGCAGCAACTGATACATAAGATTAGACTAGAAGATGACGCTTTGACATGCTTGTAGAAGAAACAAAGTAGGAGAAAGAAGTGCTGTGGAAAGGGGTAGTAAGGAAGTGGGTACTAGTGGGTTTAAGTTAAGTTAGGTTTTAAAAAAATGAAAGTAAATGCTATGGAACAAGGCTGACTAAAAGAACAGATAGAGCTGTAAACAAGTGAGAGAGAAGAGAAAGCAGAATGAAGAGCAAACTTTACAGAGCCAGTAAAAAAGAAGCAGAACTACAAGGAAAGAAATAGTTTAACCTAATGCAGAAAAGGCAATAAAGTCAGTAGTACAGGCTAGCACATAGTGGGCAGCCAAAATTAAATTAAATTAAACACAAAAATGAAGCTTTTATGAATTTATTTTCGACAAAAATGTACTTTAGTGTACTTTTAAAAAAAAAGATAAGTAAAGGACACAGAAAACAAAAAGCTTGCACTAGGTAAGCAAGGTAAAGTAAATAAAAAAAAAAACAGAAAAGGAATCTACAAGGAAGCACAGTCACTTTTCCAGTTCTCTGTAGCCAGAAGGAGGACACCAGTGGATGGGAGGCTGTGTCAGCAACAATAAAAAAAAAAAATACAGAGGCAGATTTTAACAGGTCACTTCAGGCAAAGCTAGAAATGGTCCAAATGACCATACCACTTCCTGTCTTGAGGGTCTCACCTTCAGGACAGGGAGGCTAAGGCAGGCCACAACTCCCCACTTTACAGTGAGGCAACTTCATTTCCTTAAGGCAATAGAGGCAATGGACAACAACACAACTACTGGTAGCACAGGATACAGCAAGGCCTGCTAGTTAGGAGAGATTTTTGTTTAGGAAAGATAGGAAAAACAGGAAGAAATGCAGAAAGCAATAAGTCTACTTTTAAGTGCAGATAATAAAAATGTAAGTAACAACTAAAAACAGTTAAAGCTTGCTCTAGGTAAAAGCAGTAGAAGGTAAAACAAAAAAAAAAAAAAAAGATACTTAATCAGGAAAAGCAGTTTTTTTTTTTTTCTCTCTAGCCAGACTCAACAGAGACAGGACCACGTGCTGTGTCTGAGCAATATGGTTGGCTTCAAAAATGGTGTTTAAAGGAGTAAAGAGACTGGATTTATTGGAGTACGTGGAAACTAAACTTGCTGAATGGTCAAATTGTATGAAATTGTCCCTGAGAACTGAAAAGAAAGTTGTCAGTTGCCACTTACTGTACCATACAGATATTACAGCAAACCTAGAGATATTTTAGCAGTGTTCATGACCAAATATGAGAGAGTAGGTTTTGTGGCAACAGTAGTAGCCAATAAGCCAGAAAAGGGGGTTTAAAAAGAAGTGAAAATTAAGGTTCAGAAATAAAGGCAACAGTAACTGGGGGGGGAGTGTTCAAAGAATAGGAGGGGCTAGTCTGAAGACTTACCATGTTAAGCAATGAGCCAGGCAGGATTGTGTAGCAGGTCAAATGGTGAATGTGGATATTGACTACTCAGATGTAACTCTTCTACAGACACCATAGTTTATGGATGCTACTATAGAGTTAAGAGACATAAATTAAAATATTGGTTAACTTTACAAGCACTGTTTAAAGCATTTTCTACAAAAGATGTGTTGACTTTTATTAATGCTGAGGAGACAATTTCTAAATTCAAAGTGTTCCTAGTGAATTAAATAATTTTATGAAATAATAGGAACTGCAGTTCTGTGATGTCAATGGGGAAGAAAAAGAAGAAAAAGAATGTGGAAAGTAACAGGAGTCAAATGGAAAAGAAAGAGTGTTTCTATGCAACGCTGCAGGAAATGTATATGACAAGTTTCATATTACTGTTTGACTAAACTATTATGAACATAAACATGTTGGAGTATTGTTAATAAAATATGTTTTGAAGACTGATCATTGCTGAGAGGTGATTTATTTTTTTTTTCCCAAACACATTTTTATTTTGTTTTCATTATAAACATACGCAAATATACATATAACAAATACAATAAAACAATAACAAGACTATTTACAATATTTACATTCATCCATGATAAACAATCATTTTATCCATGAGACATTATGAGTATTTATTCAAAAGGTTTTCCAATTTTTGCCATGCTATTTTTTATGACTAATGTTATGAGGTCTATAACAAATGGTTTGCAGTTATAGGTTCATAGGTTCATAGGTAAGTACTAGGCTATCTGCCCTAGGGCATCTATAAGCCTAGCCAGAATGTGGTGGCTTTCACCGCCCCTTAGATTAGTTCCCTGTGCCTTGGTCCAGCAGAGCCATTAGTTCCCTGTGCCTCTGTCCAGCAGAGCCATGCAGTGATCACCGGGGTAAATTTTCTGTTTCCCATCCACTCATCAAGGTTTCTCTTGAAGAGTGTTAGTGACGGGCTCTGCCTAATGTAGCTTGGAATCCTGTTCCAAAGCATGGGAAGTCTCTGGGACAGGAATCTATCCCTCCAGCACATCCTGTTTATCGTTGCGGTGAGGTTTAGATCCCTAGAGCATGTGGCTCTTGGAGATTTGTTTTTTTTTAGGTGGAGTATGTCCATCAATTCTAGGTGGAACATGGCCTTGTATGTCACCTCTGAGTAATCGGTATGCAACCGAGTACAGCTGGAGTTTCTTCAGTCAGGCTGCATAGGGCATGTGTTTGAGGCCAGTAATCCTCTTAGTGAGGTACTTCTGTGGTCTTTCCAGCTGTTGCAGGTGTCTTGTAAGGTACATCCTAAATGGGGCGTTGTACTCTATGATGGGTCTGATGAGTGATGAGTAAAGGGGCACAATAACCTCTTTTTTTTCTAGATGCGAACCCTTTTGTGATTAGGTGGGCCACATAGAAGGATTTTTTAACCACCTTGGCAATATGATTATCAAAGGAGAGATTACTATCTACTTTGGTCCCCAGATCCCTTATTACATTTTCTGTATTTAGGGGACTACCACATATGTGGTAGTTCACGGGTACTTTGTTTTTACAAAGGGGATGACTATGCACTTTTTGGCATTTAGCTTGAGGCCATGATTTTGACACCAGGTATCTGTCTCAGTGAGACCCTTCTGGAGGATGTCTGTATCAGCTGGAGAGTCAATTATGGCCCCCAGTTTACAGTCGTCTGCAAACTTGGTCAGCCATAGTCCTCCTGTGCTTGCCTGTACCTCTGAGAAGTATATACAGAACAGGAGTGATCCTAGGACTGAGCCCTGGGGGATGCCACTTGTAACTGGTTTAGAGTCAGACCTAGAGCCTGCAACTCTCACCGTGTGGTTTCTATCTGTGAGACAATTGGCAACCCATCTCATGATGTAGGGGTTTATGTTCAGGCTGGTGAGCTTGTCTATAATACCAGAATGGGGAATAGTGTTGAAAGCCTTTGTGAGGTCTAGGTAGGCTGTGTGGACCTCCTTTCCCTCATCTACAGCCTTGGTAACTGTCTCAAAGAAGTCCACCAAGTTTAGGAGGCATGATCTGCCCTTAACGTAGCCAAACTGGGTAGGGTTCAATGTTTGAAGGTTCCCAATGTCTCTGTTAATGAATTCCATGATTATGCGCTCCATAGCCTTGCAGACCAGGCTAGTCAGGCTTATAGGGCGATAGCTCCTGGGGTCTGTTGTGGCTCCACCTTTGTGGAGTGGGATAACTGTTGCTGTGCGCCACTCTATGGGTACATAGCCTGTTAGAGAGGCCGAGTTTGAACAGTGTGTTTAGGTAAGGGGATAGTTCATTTTGGAGCTCATGTAAGACTCAGCCTGGGACACCATCTAGTCCCATTGAAGCTGTATTTTTAGCTTTGGATAGGGCTGTTTTAACCTGTGTGTCAGTGATTGCTGGGGCACTACATTCTTCTGGTATGGTTATGGGCCCTTTAGGGGGTGAGAGGGGGTGAAGTTTGTACTAAACCTGTCTGCCAGAATGTTGGCAATATCAGTCAGTTCAGTTCATTTTGTGCCATTCTGCACTAACTCAGAGCAGATGTGAGAGTTTCCACTTAGGTTCTTGACATAGCTAAAGAACACTTTGTGGTTATCTTTGGAGTCCTTGGCAATTTTTCTTTCGAAGCTAGCCTTGGATGATTTTATGAGGGATCATAATTTCTTGCTGATACTGATCAGGGATGTCTTTTCTTCTTGGGATTTTACTCTTTTCTGTACTAGTTTCCTCCTTCTATTGTATAGCTTGTTTATGGCAGAGGTCCACCAGACTGGTTTCCTTTTCTTGGAGGAGTGAGTCTTGGTTTTGCTTGAGAAAGCACAATCCATGCATTCTTGCAGGTGCTCATAGAGTGCCTTTGTAAGGGATTCAGCAGCTTGGACAGAATTGTCCTTTAGCATGGGGGCTGTGAACCTTTCCACCTCGGTCTTAAGTAATGTGAAGTTTGCTTTCAAAAAGTTTTTCACGGTGGTTTCCTTGATTGGGGGTGGGGGCGGAATGTGGATATCCAGAGTGATTAGTCTATGGTTCTTTTTTGCAAACAACTTTTGCTAAATTAATACATTCTTTAAACATCAAATATTGTTTACTTTTCCAGTTCAAAGTAATAACTTTTCTGGCAATTGCAAGAATTGACCAGAGTAACTGAATCTGAGATTTAGGTATTACATTAGGCATAGGAACATTGAACAGGATTAGTGAGTTAGAAATATGACAGTTATCAGACCATAAAGCCTTTACAAAATATCTGAAGTATTTCCAATATTGAACAACATTTCTACATTCAATGAACATGTGAACCCAATTGGCGTCTAAGTAATTCATCACATTTCCAACATTTACTTTCATTGTTTTTGAGTATAAGATTTATTTTATGTGGAGTATAGAAACTCCACAATCTCCAATATAATGAAGAAGAGGTACCATATGTAAATTTCAATAACAGTTTTTTTGGATTCATCAGATATTTGTTCTCCATTAATCTTTACATAGTAATTCCAAAAATCTGAGTCAAACTTTAGAGTGTCTTCTCTTAGTATCTTATAGCTAGATGAGATACTTAATTTTTGATCATCTGTCTTTTCAAGACACATAATAAAAGCTGGATCAAGCTAGTTAAAGATTCAGTTTCTAGGTTGATTGATACTCTCATTTTGTTTTATATAAACTGCCGTAATGAGTGCATAAACAACCAATTGGCTTGACTATTATCAAAACCACACAGAAGAGAGTTTAGTAGTTTAATACTCTTATTTTCAATAAACTGATGCCAGAATATCAAGTTATTTTCCTTTAATTTTTGCATTCCATTGATGTTGAAAGAATCTAGGCAATCAGGGGAATATGCTATAGGGAATATAAGAAATAGGAATTGCTTAATGTTGTAATTACAATTATATTTTAAAGTTATTAAATATTTGATTAATGCCATAAGAAAAAAAATGATCAAACTTCTTATTAAATAAGCAAAATTCACATAAAAGCCAATGAACTCTACTTATTCTGTATTGTTCCTTAAATTGATTTTCTATAGTTCTGACATCAGTTATATGAATCTCATGTATTATTTTCTAGCCAGATATATAGGCAGGTGAGAGCCAATGTAATATTACATTAATTATAACTGATTTGGAATAAAGATCTAAGCTAAGGAATGCTATCCCATTACTGTTCCAAGCTCTAATGTGCCATTTATATGCAATCCTAGGTTTTAAAGGGAACAATAAAAATGTAAGTAACATAGAATCTCATTTTTTAAATAAGTTTTTAGGAGGGGGTAGTATCAATGACTCTATATAAAACAAAATTTTAGGTAAAATTATAATTTTAAAGAGAGCCTATCCTCCATTGTGAAGAACATTTTATTCCATCTTTTGATTAGTTCACTAATGGTGGTTATTAAATTATTGTAGTTTAGTTTAACAGACTCTTTCCATGTACTCTTTATACTGACACCCAAATATTCTAATACATCATTCTCCCAATTAAACAGGCTATTATATCTTAGGTTTTTGTTGATCTTTTTGTTAATTAGTAATGTTTTGGATTTATTATGATTAAATTTAAGCCTTGAAATTCTTTCAAACTTGCTTAAGGTATTTATAGCATCATGCAAAGAACCATCAATATCACCCAATGTTAACAACACATCATCAGCAAATAATTGTATCTTAGGACAATAGTCCTTATTAATTTGAAAGCCTTTTATATTTTGCTTGTTTCTAATATATGTAGCAAAAGGTTCCACTGAAAGAGCAAACAATAATGGTGACAAAGAACAGCCTTGGCTAGTTCCCTTGAGGATTTCTAGTGGTGAGGATAGACATGATCCGATTTTCACATACGTTTGTGCCCCACTATAAATTTTCATTAATAAGTTGACAAAATCTCAGGATAATTCAAAACCAATCAGACTTCTTTGTAGATAAGACCAACTAATAGAATCAAAAGCCTTTTCTATGTCTAGGCTGATAATAGTTATATTTTTTGTATTTGCATGCTATGTCTATTAATGATAGTGATTTAATAATGTTATCTTGTACTTTTCTATGAAGAATGAACCCTGTCTGATCATTATGCATCAGATTAGGTAATATTTTCTTTATCCTATTAGCTAATATTTTCATGAAAATTTTATAATCAGTGTTTAATAATGAAATTGGCCTATATGAATCACAAGATTTGAGGTCCTTACCTTGTTTTAATATGGGGGAGATAACTATTTCCACAATGGGGGTGTTATACATTTTTGCTTAACCATAGTAAAGGCACTCATCATTTTCTTTATTATATATCCAGGAAAATGTTATATAGTTCAGGAATTATTCCATCCAGTCCTGGAGGTTTATTATCTTTTAAATTTTTTATTTGATCTTTCATTTCTGTTAATGTTATTTGTTTATTTAATATGTTATTTTATTGCAATGACACCTTAGTAGTTATATTTTCTTGAATAAAAGTATTTATTACAGTATCTGTCTCCAAAAGTGGTGTGTTATTATTTATATCTTTATAGTAGTTTTTGAACACTTTTAATATGCCCATTAAGTTAGATGTACTCTTAACTGAACCATCACTTTTATATTTAATCTCATTAATAAGATTTTGATTGTTTATTTTTTTGCATCTTACCTCTATTTTATGTAGATATTTAGGATTTACAGCATAAGATTGTAATTTCAATTTTTCCAGGTTTATGGCTACGTTATGATTCAGAACTTCTAAGTATTTTTGATTTAACTCTCTCCTTTTTTTAAGGTACCAAGATTTTATTCTACCATATATATAAACGTTAAAGGTGTCCCATAGGATAGTATCACTCACGTCACCATTATCATTTGTTTCTATAAACATGTCTATTTCTTTCATTATCCATTCCCTAAAGTATTTTAACTTAGTTATGTAAGCAGGAATTCTCTGTAGAAATCTTAAATCATCTGTATGCATAGTTAATGTAACGTTTATAGCATTATGGTCTGAAAGTGGACAAGTCATTATAGATACATCACTTATTTTTGACTATATATTATTTGATACGAAGACCTTATCAATGTTTGTTTGTGTACCAAACCAATATGAATAGTGAATATAGAATAAGGAATAATGTTCTCTTAGACCATGTACATCTTTAACGTTCATCTGATTTGTAAAGTCATTTAACTTCTTGGCTTGAGATGTTAGTTTTATTTTACTATTTTTAGAAGTATCATTATTTATTTTTTATTTATATATTTATTTATTTATTTATTGACATTTGTTAACCGGGTTAGTCCAACTGGGCTTGTGGCCCATTTTCAGTGGAGACCCGGGGAAAAAGCTCCAATGATACATTTCTAATACAAAGTATAATATTACACAAAAGTATTGAGGTGAGAAGCAATTATACATTTACAAATACATTTCTATTACAAAGTATAATACTACACAAAAATATTGAGGTGAGATACCATTATACAGAACAAAAGTTTTACATTTGTTAAGTACATACATACAAGTTAAAGTTCCAAGTATGGAGAAGGGGAAAAAATGAAAAATATAAACACATATTTTTATTGTGAGATAATGCAATAGGCTGAGAGTAAAACAAAGTATATATATATATATATATATATATATATATATATATTGCTGCTATATGTGTGGAGTTATGCAAATACCTTATGTGAAGTGTGTAGTGAGACTAAGTAGGGTCCTCAATAAGGGCAAGTGTGGGGGGGGCTAAGTGGGGTCATTGCAAGGGCAGGTCCTGGAATTGAGAAAATATGTTTTTAGTTCATTTTTAAAGTGGGAGGTGTGTGAAATTGAGTAAGTCAAGGGGAAGTCTGTTCTTCCTGATAGTAGGCAGTTAAAATCACCTGTTGCTATAATTTCCCCTTTTGCATTTAATGTAATCAGGTCTGGATATTTGTCAACATACTTAGTACTTATTCCTGGTATCCAGTATGTATTAATCAAAGTATACTACTTCCTATTGATTTCCAAAATAATCATGCTTAACATCCCATCTTTATCTGAAATTGTATCTGTAATTCTTGGCATAGTGTAAGTATTTTTCCATAGAATAAGAGTGCCCCTTCTCTTAGTCTTAAAACATGTATCAGCCAGAATGGTGTAGCCATTAAATGAATATTTTTGTAGGTCTTTTTTTAATAGATGGGTTTCCTGTAAAAAGATGATCTGGGATTTATGCATTTTGATATATTTAAGTAAACCAGCTCTTTTGACATTATTGTTCAAATCATTAATATTTAATGATAAATATTTATAAGTCATTGACTATAATGTGTATGTTGTTACTTACTGAAAGACCTTTCTTCCATGTTGACTTGAAATCTACTGAAAACATACTAATCATGGATGTATAATCTGTATTAAGTACTACTTTCAAAAACCCAAAACTAATTACAAACACATACATGAAACATAAAGTTTCTGGTTTAGTTAAAAACTTAACTAAACTATCCATCCACCACCTCTCCAACACCAAAATACACAAATTATCCATCTCTGCTTAGATTATAAAAACAAAAAAGAAAAGCATTATGAAAGCAACTAAAGAAATCTGAGTCCATGAAATATACATTAAAATGAGTGTCCAATATAACTGAAGCTATCACATATAATAATAGCACCTCTGATAAGTAGATATGTCAGAAATAGACATGAGATCAAAGTATGTATAATCATTAGAAGCTGAAGGTTAAGAAGATTGTCAATATTTCCAAGACTTTTCAAGAAACATCAGATGTTTTAACCATTTTGTCTGTCATCTATCTAACATTTTCCATGTAAGGATCTGTTCAATATATATATATATATATATATATATATATATATATATATATATATATATAAAACACTTATTACAAAAAAAGCCTCACAACCCTCTGTTTAGTTACTAAAGGTTTAGTTATGTAACATAAGTCCGATGTTAATATGCATAATGAGTTTTCTAATGCAGCTCCTAGTTCATTTGATGTGATTCAGTTACTAAAAGTGTCACTGAATCTGCAGAATGTATGCATCTATAAAAGAACATAGGTATTTTCAAAGGAGTTAAACACTTTTATCAGAACTAATTATTTACCATTTAAAGTATCTAAGTGAAGGATAACAGAATTTCAATAGAAAAGAATTCTAAATACAGACATTTAACAAGTTCAGAAGGTCAAGTGATGTCAACACTGTTGTTTCCTCAAGCTGCAGCTTTATAAACTTGTTAAAAAGTATCTAAATAGGCTCATGCACAGCAGAGGTTGTCTCTAGTGAGGAAAAAAGCATTATTGCTGGGAAATCAAATCTTGAAGCTTTTAGAGTTTATAGAAAGCACACAAAAAAAACACTCAAGCTGCCTCGTCAGTGCATGTCATGAATCTCCACAATGAGAACGGTCACACAGAGCACCAGTTTCCTCACAAAACATCAACATCATGAAAAAATTAACCCTTTCATATAAAAACAGCTATTTAGAAGTAACAACAGCTGCCTCAAATCAGAAATAATTTTATAACATTTCAATCATTTACCCACCAATTAACCAGACCAGAGGAAAAAAAAGAACCCAGTATATACACATATATATATATATATATATATATATATATATATATATATATATATATGTATATATATATATATATATATATATATATATATATATATGGATTCACTACTGAATTCCGAAATTACACAATCCCGAAGCCCAAAATACTGAGAATATAAGCCCGAAACCCTACATTACCGAAATGTTAAAACCGCGAAATTCAAAATCGCGAAAGTACTACATACATACAGCACACACACAAACATACACATGGCCTCCCCCATAACCAAACAAACCACCCTAAACTAAAGATAAGCAGGGGGGCTTTGCTGCCCTTCACCCTCCATGTGGGGGGCTGTGCCCCCACACACCCCTACTTTAATATTCTAACTCCGACATCGCACAAACATACACACAAGGCAAACTCACACCCACACATTACAGCCTCTCACACACACACACACACACACACACACACCACAGTCACAACACATACTTAGACACACTAAAGCCCCTCACAAACACACTTACACACACATACCTACCTGAACCGCAACACCAGAAGCGCTAACTCAAAATCCCTTAACATCGGGATTTTGAATTTCGCGCTTCTGGTCTTTTGGTAATGTGGGGTTTCAGCTACATGGTCTCGAGCTTTTGAAATTCGAGATTTCAAAAGTTTGAGATTTAGTAGTGGTCCCATATATATATATATATATATATATATATATATATATATATATATATTATATAAAACTTATATTTAGCCATCTATAAAACACCATTAATGTACTGTATTAATGTTTATATATGCCTAAACAAAGAGTCTAAAACATCTAGTTAGAAACACTAATCAGAAGCATATTGTTATCCCACCACTGACCCATTAAAAAAATGCACTTTGGTATTAAGTCAAATTATACTATTACTGAAGAATTCGAAGACATATATCATTTGTAGTTATTTAAAAGGGAAACATATGTAAAGTACTTGTAGTGGGGAAAAGAAAGAAAAGGAACATCAGTAACAAAAAGAAATAGGAAGAAAGAAGAGAGAGAGTGAAAGAGAGAGAGTGAAAGAGAGACAGAATGATATTTAAATACTTAGTACTATATGTAATTAGAAGAAGTAGATATAGAAAGGAAAAGAGAACGTTAATAATAAAGATGATTCACATTACCTTACAGTACAGAGATTTTCCGGAATCAAATATATTATGATTCATAAAATAAAGCATTTAAAATTAGAAGGAATTTATTCATTTGTCCTTTAGTTTCTTAGTTTTATTTGCTCTTTCCTTCACAGACCATACATTTTTTGTTGCCTGTCTCTTCAAACTCTGGGGTGACCATTCCATTTCTTCTATGTCCAACAGTATTTTCTTCTTTTGGATAAATTCTACTGCTTCTTGTAGGGAATCAAAGATCTTCCCTCCTTCTGGCAAGGTGATTTTTATTCTTGCAGGAAAAAGAATTTGAGCTTTAATATTGGCTTTTTTCAAGGACTTAATTAGAGGAACACACTCCTTTCTTCTGGATATGACTGTAGAGGTGTACTCATTGTCAAAACAAATAACTTTTTTACCCATCTTGATAGGGGGAATTAGTCCACGCTGATTTCAGCACTAAGTCCTTGTCTTGTGAGGAAAGAAATCTAACTATTATAGACTTGGGTTTAGATGAACTCAGAGATGAAGCTGGATTTGCCAGGGACCGATGAGCCCTCTCAATTCCAAAAGAGAGGGATTCAGGCATGTTTAGTGCTGATGAAAACCACTTATTGAGGAATTGACTCATGTTAGCACCCTCTTCTTTCTCAGGAATTCCATATATTCTTATGTTATTCCTCCTTGAACTACTTTCTAGGTCTTCCAGTTTCTCAATCAGCCTGGTGTTTTGTTTCAGAAGAAATTCATTGTGATGTTCATTTTCTGTCACTCTAGTATCCAGGTCAGTTATTGTTTCCTTTAAGGCAAGAATCTGTTCAGATTGTTTTTTTTTTCTATTCCATTTAGAAGTTCCAGTTGTTTACTGCATTCTTGTTTAATAATATCCATTTTGTTTTCAAATTTGTCCAATTTTAGTGACAGTTCTTGGATGTTTGTTATTGTAAGATGTAGTTCTATCTTCACTGCACTCTTCTGGTGTGGGTTCTTTGAGTTGCTGGTGTTGAGATCTCCAGTAGAAAACTTCTTGACAGTAATAATTAAAAAATTCTCTTGACTATGTATTAATTTTTAGAAAATAATAAAGAGTCTGTGTTAATCTATCTTTTAGTATATTTTAGCTATATTTTTCTAAAAATTAAAGTATATTTTCTGACAGGATATTAAAATCTAGGCAGAGCTATGGATTTCTGCTGCTATCAGACTAGCATCTTGGCCACGCCCCTGAGAGGTGATTTATTCATGGTGTGATGTGAGTTAAGGAATTTATCATAGAAATAAGAAAATGGACTGTTGATCTGAAATACTGGAACTGAAGTGAACAGTAATTAAAATGGTGACTCCCATTCATTTCCTTTCATTATTTTTTTCAATATCTTCAGTAAAAAAGTTCAGTATTTCTGGATCTCTGACAATTATTGTGACAGACTATAAATTAAATAACAGATCAAATAAGCATCTCCAGTATAATGGTGCAGACTGGCAGTTAAGCATAAGAGGAACAGCAAATGGAGATGTTTCAGTTCATTTAAGGTGGAATCCTAAATACAGCCATAAAGATTATAATTGTATAAAATGCATGGTCCCATATAAGTCATGTTTAGTTTTTGTCTGTTTGAGATTTAATGCACTTCCCCATGCTATGAAACTGTTTATGTGTTGCTATATTATACTAATCTATGAAAAATGTATATAACTAGTCTACTCAAATACTGTGAATTTTAATTTCTAATAAATTATCCTAAACTGTTTTAATATAAGTGCTTATAATTAGTGTTTAAATGCAATGCTACATATGGAGAAGCTGTGACTGCAATCCATGTCCTGCAAAGCTCTATAAGGGCAATATTAATGTATGAACAAAAGTATTTAATTTTAACCATATAAAGTCTATGGCAGTAAAAAACTAATAAGACCTGGATATCATACATGTGTGAATTAATATAGTCCATCTGTCAGGAAACAATTTAATATATTATTCCATCAAGTTATGAACATATTCTGTATCATGAGTAATTAAACTTTAGAAGCCTTAACTTCCAGTAAAAATCATTTAAGCTTTTTACTATCTCAGTTTGTAAGTGGATGTTTGATAATGGAATAATCAAGATCTAGGAATTAGTATTCTACTTTTAGTCATGCTCCTGTTAATTGGACAAACCAGTGTGATTTAAGTTTTTGAGCCACAAGTCTAGTTCAGTGGGGTCATTATGACTTGAATGTGGTACCAATGTGAGAAGTATAACTGTTAATGTTACTGGGGATACAGGTGGCACATGGATGGATATATTTTCTGATAAAAATAGTTTAGAGGATAATAAGAGAGTATGGAGATAATTATTTAATAAAATGCAACCAGGCAGACAAACAGACATAGGTGAAAGAAATTACTTGGAAGGGTACAAAATAAATGGAGATATATGCAATGGGGGGCCTTGACAAGTGAAAAGAGCATATAGTACTTGAGTGATTATGTTAGAAGAAACGCATATTGGCAAACAGGTAAATGGAGATGAGAGGATACCTGTAGTGCTAATTGTGTTTTAGTTGTCAACAGCTGAAACTATATATAGCAACAAAACTGAGTTTGATATATTTGTGATAGTCTACCAGGTATGTGAAATAAAGTAACCATAAAGAAATGAAAATGTACAGTGAACTCAAACAATTTAGTGCTTTCATCCACTTCAAACTTAATCAGAATTAATAAAACAAAAACAGTCAACTTCATTTATATACAGAAAAAAAATCACATGACCTAAAATCTTCTGATAAAAAAAGCAAGAATACAATTTAATAACACACAACAAAGCCATTCTTAAATTGCAGTCTAATGCACATCCTTTAGGATTTTATTGTTAATAATCTAAAAACACCTAAAATAAAAAGGTCATCATTAATACCAGGAAATTGTGCTGCATTCAATCAGCCAATCAATAATAAATAAATAAATAAAAATAGTAGTACATTGGAAGACAGAATGCAATTTAATAAATGGTAAGTGCTTTCCTTCCTCCAATACTTGGACACTTCTTCAGAACAAACAGATCAACAGTAATGATGTCACTATAAATGACATTAGTCATGTAATGGACATTACCTGGCACATGATGTTTTTATAGTAAAGAAACAACAAAATGCAAAGTGAATGACACAAAAGCTAAAAATTAAATTAAATCAGCATAATATATTAACAATTAATTATAAAGTTGAAACCTATTTTTAAATGTACTCCTTTTGTTGTAAAACATTTAATATGAATGGCTTCATTTAATCCACGGGGTTTATCTGCTGAGAGCAGTAATTGCCAGTATAATTCCTTAACTTCTCACTGGCTGTTAAAGTCCCCCTTCTTAAATCCACCTGAATTAGTTTGACTACCTCAAAAGCATTATTTTTAATTGATGCATACCAAAAAATGCCCACAGAGTGCATTATTCAAATCAATATTTCTGCTAGCCAAATTATGATTATAAATATCCTTCTTGAAGCTCGATCTACTGCCACTGAAAGAGAAGTTTAGGTCCCTATTTTCTTTTGCTATATTCAATGAGGTCTAGGTCATAATTTTTTTAAATCAGTGTTTTTACTTGTTCAAAATAACTCAAGTTCAGAAGAATCTATTGAAACAGGATGTGGAAGCACTCTAAAAATCTGAAACATCTCCTGTTTTTTTTTTTTTTTTTACTTTTATTGTGTGATAAACATGGGCCAGATTCGTTAATGTCTATCCTAAATGTACTTTAAGAGTAAACAATCTGTATTCAAAAACATCCCCTTACGACATTGTTTGTGCTTTCCAGACACTCATAAATATTACATGAACTGTACATATAGTCTAAACTTTCTGTTGATCTTTATGAATCCCCCTCGATATTTAAGGCTATAAGAAAATCACTAGCAAAACTAAAATTTTAACAAAGAAAGTGTGAGTTATGCTTATATTGTCTGTTCACTCAGAATGGTGTACACTTAGTGTAGGTGTTAATGAATCCCAGGGCATGTGTTAAAACTGGTCGAAAACAAATGTGTCTTTTTGAAATTATCTCATAATAGATTTTATAAAGCTCATTTAGAGGGTATTATCTATCTTTAAACATTTAAATTGAAAAAGAACATTTAACTTCAAGTTATCTGTCATTGGAAAAAATCCTAGCTGCCCTGATAAATTGACCTCTAGCTATATTTAATTTAAGTTTTTAGGATGGTGACTACTTCCTTCGATGTAATGTACTCTGAAGCAATCTATTAACTTCAGCAATACTTAAATTCAGATCTAAAAACTCCTGTTTATGTCCAAAGGAGCAAATAATGGACTTCAAGAAGCTAGTACTACTGTTTAACTCACCTAAGAACTGATAAAACAGATCATGAGATCCAGACCAGCGGAAAAACAAATCATCAATAAATCTTTTATAAAATGAACCATAGTTGAATGGGGAGCTAAATAAGAACTGTAACTCCCACTGGGCCATTAACAAATTGGCGAATACTGGGACATCCTTTGCACCCATCATTACTCATTTAATTTGCTGATACAATTTTTATTAAAAGCAAAAAAAATTGTTAAGAAAAAAATAAATGAATGTAAATAACAGACAAATGACATTTATCAACTGGTTTGACAGTTTAGAATGATGGCACAAATAATCCCGTACAAATTCAATACCATCAGTTTGAGGAAATAAAGTATAAAAAGATTCAGTATCAGTGACAGACTTTTTTTATTTCAAAATCCAAAAATTAAAAGTTCCTTAACCTCAACAAATGCCAAATATTTTGGATGAAATGAACACTTTCCTGTACCAAGTGATTCAACAAAGGATCAAGAAATATTGAGATTAGTACTGTTTTACAAGCCTTAGCGACTATAATTGGCTTAAAAGTGAGATTGAACTATTTTTATGGATCTCTGGGACCCCAAATAAATATTCTAACCTGGGGTATTTATTAAAAATTAAAATAATTGTGAATTAATTTCACCTTGATGTAATAGATCTAACAATAAATTATCAATTTTCTGGTACTTTTCACTAATAAAAGACTGACTCACAGGCTAGTAAACTTCTTCACTGTCCAACATTTTGATAAGATTATTAATGTAATCTGGCTGTGACATAATGACCAGCCCATTACCTTTATCTGATTTCATAAAATGGAACTCAGTCAACTCAGTTCTTTTAGGGATCTGGACTCACTAGTAGACAAATTATAAATTTTATGCTTTGATCTGTTAGAAAAAATGCATCTGATATCCCTACCACAGAACTCGAAAAAAGTGTTGAAGATAGAATAGAGTCCTGATTTAAACATGTTATGTTTTCTCTGCATAATTGAATTAAGTCTGCTAAACTTTGAAATTTATGAAACACATATTATAAATTAAGTTTGACCATGAACAGTCTGAGATCAGTCAATACACTTATCAATCCAAATCTATAACTGGGAATGAAATGAAGTCTTTTACAAGGAATATCCTAATGGGTGAGGCTGAAATTAAAAGAAGCCAAACTGGAACCACAAGAAATTAAAACACACAGACAAAAAAACGAAGACTCTCAAAAGTAAAGTGCAAAACAGCTTTACTGGTGTCTCCTGGTACCTCAGCTAAAAAGCCTTAAAGGGATAATTTGTTAAACCAGAAGCACATTATTTATATTACACCACATGATAAAACAGATCATGAGATCCAGACCAGAGGAAAAACAAATCATCAATAAATCTTTTATAAAATGAACCATAGTTGAATGGGGAGCTAAATAAGAACTGTAACTCCCACTGGGCCATTAACAAATTGACGAATACTGGGGCATCCTTTGCACCCATCATTACTCATTTAATTTTCTGATACAATTTTTTATTAAAAGCAAAAAAAAAATTGTTAAGAAAAAAATAAATGAATGTAAATAACAGACAAATGACATTTATCAACTGGTTTGACAGTTTAGAATGATGGCACAAATAATCCCATACAAATTCAATACCATCAATTTGAGGAATTAAGGTATAAAAAGATTCAGTATCAGTGACAGACTTTTTTTATTTCAAAATCCAAAAATTAAAAGTTCCTTAACCTCAACAAATGCAAAAAAATTTGTATGAAATAAACACTTTCCTGTACCAAGTGATTCAACAAAGGATCAAGAAATATTGAGATTAGTACTGTTTTACAAGCCTTAGCGACTATAATTGGCTTAAAAGGGAGATTGAACTATTTTTATGGATCTCTGGGACCCCAAATAAATATCCTAACCTGGGGTATTTATTAAAAATTAAAATAATTGTGAATTAATTTCACCTTGATGTAATAGATCTAATAATAAATTATCAATTTTCTGGTACTTTTCACTAATAAAAGATTGACTCACAGGCCAGTAAACTTCTTCACTGTCCAACATTTTGATAAGATTATTAATGTAATCTGGCTGTGACATAATGACCAGCCCATTACCTTTGTCTGATTTCATAAAATGGAACTCAGTCAACTCAGTTCTTTTAGGGATCTGGACTCACTAGGAGACAAATTATAAATTTTATGCTTTGATCTGTTAGAAAAAATACATCTGATATCCCTATCACAGAACTCGAAAAAAGTGTTCAAGATAGAATAGAGTCCTGATTTAAAAGTGCTATGTTTTCTGCGCATAATTGAATTAAAGTCTGCTAAACTCAATGAAACACATATTATAAATTAAGTTTGACCATGAACAGTCTGAGATCAGTTAATACACTTATCAATCCAAATCTATAACTGGGAATGAAATGAAGTCTTTTACAAGGACTATCCTAATGGGTGAGGCTGAAATTAAAAGAAGCCAAACTGGAACCACAAGAAAATAAAACACACAGACAAAAAAACGAAGACTCTCAAAAGTAAAGTGCAAAACAGCTTTACTGGTGTCTCCTGGTACCTCAGCTAAAAAGCCTTAAAGGGATAATTTGTTACACCAGAAGCACATTATTTATATTACACCACATGATGTTAACCAATTATACAAATTGCACATCCCCTTTCATTTAAAGTGACTTTGAACCATTAAAAATGCTTGTTACCCCATTTCCCCAGCCTTAAATTCATCATACGTTCTTATAAACTAATATTTGTACTGATTATAATTTCTACCATTTATAGTCAACAACTCATAACTATTTATGTTTAAATGCATTGGACAAACTTTTGTGAAAACACAAAGTAGTACCTAAATAACTTTTCCATCTCCAGCATCAATATCACATATTGATATTTACCTCCAGGTTAAGTCCTGAAGGAAATAAAGTACTGTAATTAATGATGAACCTGGATTCCAAGGCTAACAGCTTTTTATAATGAGCTTCCCCGTGTTGATGTAAAGGCATGGCCAGCATACTGAAAAGTAAAGATGCATCTGAACCTGCATGATCTGAACAGAAATGATGTGTCACTGGACTATCTAATCTTCTATGTCTGATGTCCCCCATATGTTCTAAAATGCATTTTTAACTTGTCTCTTAATTTGTCCAATATACCATTTTTAGGTAAACGGAAAAGCCGAAAGACACAGACAAACAAACCATTTTTAGGTAAACAATCACAACCTAAAATGTAAACTACTCCACTCGATTGACAAGAAAACTTCTGTGTAGCCCTGTAAATTCTCTCATTAATGCTACAGACATGCCAGTTCCTAACTTTTGAACATACCTTGCACCTACGACAGGGATAACACCCCACCTGACCATCTGTCTTATCAAATTTCCTATTCAATAGGTGCTTCAAATTCCTACATCTCATATGAAAAAAATATGTGCTCCAAAAATATGCTTTTAGTTGATTCATCTTGCATCACAATGGGCCAAAATTTTCTAACTAGCCTTACTAAATGATGTGAAAAGGGGGAAAATTTACTAACAAAATAAATTTTCCTTGTACCTTCATCTAAAGATTGCACTTCATATCTCCTTCTTATTACTTCATCGCCTCTCTGTCGGATTCCCAAGACTCTATTCTCTGTCCTTACCAACAAATCAGGGGAATAACTTCTACTAGATAATCTGTTCATTACTTTCAAAAAGTCTTGTTATATCCTTCTCTTATCCGATGTATTACCAAAAATGCATTTATATTCCCCATACGGCAATGAATCCAACAAATGGGGGGTGCATGTTTGAGGCTAATAAAAAATTATTAGCTGCAGTTTCTTTATGATAAGGTCTGAATTGTACTAACTTATCCTGACCCACATATAACTCTAAATCCAAAAACTGCATCACCTCTCTACTGGTTTTGTATGTAAAAGAAATCCCAAAATTATTTATTTCCAGTTAAGCCATGTATATTCCAAATTGTTCCATTTCCCCTCGACACACAAACATCGGGTCATCTATATATCTCCTGTAGACCATAACCTTGTTGTTAAAAAAACATTTATTATACATGAATTTCTGCTAAAAAAATTCCTAAAAATGATTGCATAAGAAGGAGCGAATGAGGCACCCATAGCAGTGCCTCCCTTCTGCAAAAACAGCTCCTCATTAAACTCAAAAAAATTGTGTGTCAGGCAGAACCCAAGCAACTGCAGAATATAACCTGTTCTGGGTCCTTCCCCCAAATTTTTGCTACAGCTTCCAAACCCACCACATGACTGATACTGGTATATAAAACTTTTACATCTACACAGTCCCAGTAAAAATCATCCTCCCATTGCATTGCATTCCTCCCACCAACTTACAATATTCTTGACTATTTTTTATACGTGAAGGTACCTTAAGACTAAACTTTTTAAGTTGTTCATCCAAAAAAGCCCCTACATTTTGTAAGTAACTCCCTATCCCAGAGACTATAGGCCTCCCTGGAGGGTTCATCAAATTTTTATGAACTTTGGGGATTGTGAAGAACCTAGCTCTTCTGGGATTTTTAATAAACAACTTTTTTATATCTTTGGCTTCAAAAAAGCCCAACCTTTCCCCTCTATCTAAACTTTCTAATTAAGCATGTATTAAACTCTGAACTAGGACCATATTCCAATTTTACATAGGTATCCCCATCATTTAACAATTCAAAAGCCATTTTGTTATATTGATCTCTGGACAAAATGATCCAGTTCCCTCCTTTATCTGCCTGAGTGAAAACCAGGTTCTCATCATTACTTCACAACATTTGCAATGTACCCCATTCCTCTTTAGTTAAATTATACGTTTTTTTTATTTTTTTTTTGCAAAAATCTTATATTCACATTCAATTTCTTTACATAAAGTATTTTCAAACACATTGATAGCAACAGTATTCTTAGGGGGAACAAAATGACTTTCATAGGGAACAGGTGGAACCGTTAACTTTTCATATCCAATAAAAAATGCTTCCCCTCCATCATCATTAATTCTGTTATTGTCCATCAGTTCTACCATATCCTGGACATAAAATTCCTCAGATACATCTTGTAAACACATCTCTACATTATTAACATCTATAAACATATTTTCATACACAGACAAGTTCAATAATGAATCTTCAGAATCACTACTATTTCCCCCACAGAACTCTCCCGTTGAAACTCATTTGCAATATTAACTTGAATATTTTTGTTTTGAAAAAAAATTGCTAAATCCAGTTTTCTACAAAAGCATCCAACTTCAAGCAATACATCCACTAGGCTGTGAAAACAAGTGGGTACAAATTTTATACCCTTGTTTAACAAGCATTTAACATTGTCAGTGATCTCAAACCTGGATAAATTAATAATGTCTAACTGTCCAAGTTCACCATGTCATTTGGGCTCAACTCCTTCCACCCAAAGTAAAAACGGCTCAAAGTCCACATTGACAATTATCTTCTCCTTCTCCTGCTGTTCAGCCCAGTACCTCCATTGTTCCTTTGCCACTTCTGGCCTCTTCCGCGTGTTTGCTGGGGACTGTTCCATTGCTGATTCTTTGTACCTTTGTTGCTTTCCTCATTTAAATCCTCAAATGAGACACATTTTTCTGCTGCTAGAAGCCATTTCCCCTGATGAAATGGATGAGTCTCTGGTTGCACGAGCATTTGCTCTGACCTATTAACTGACATTCCTGCCCCTTCTGGGTTTCCTCTGCCAAGAAAAGACCAAATTATTTTCATAGTCCTGACAGCCTGAAGTTTGAAGCTGTGGATGACAACAGTTTGGATACTCAACTATTTTCAGTTCATCATATTCTAGTGAAGTTTACATCCTGTCAGCTTCACTTTTTAAGCGATTAATAAATTGTGTTTTAACAGTCTGAAGCCTGAAGCTGTGGACAACACCCAAGGTCTTTTTTCTTTATTTTTAAAATATACTCCTTCTGTTGAAAAAACATGTAATATTAATAGTTTCATTTAAGCCACCATAATGTCTTAACTTCCAGCTGGTTTTTAAAGTCCGCTACTCTTAAATCCACCTGAATGTATTTGACTACCTTGAAAATATATTTTTTAAATTGATGTATGCCAGAGAATACCTCCAGAGAGCATTATTCAAATCCTGATTTGTGATAGCCAAATTATTTTCATAAATGTGTTTCTTCAGTGTTCTAACAGATTTGCCTATATAAAAACATGGGCAACTAGAACTTGCCATTCAGGTTCCCTGTGTTTCAAAGAGGACTCCCTGTCACACCTTTAACATTTTTATTTACCTTTTCTACTATAAAGAATGTAATGTATTAAACATTTAAAAATTCTGTATGCTTATCCAATTAATTTGATTTGGTCTTGTTGTTAATTTCACAGACATATTCCAGTATTCTCTTATTAAAAATCCTTTCAGTCCTTCCCATGTAAAAACTTAACATGACAAAAAATCTTAATAACCAAACCCTCTTGTCAAACAATTTTAATGTTCACTAATATAAATAGTATATATGTACCCCAGGACTGTCACTGTGGACGAATCATGGATATATTTGAAGGCTTTACAGTGCCAACACTTAAACTTAATATTATTATTACACTTATTATTACATATGTCTTTGCTACGTATTAAAAGTATACTCTCCACTATTTGTATAATATTGAAATTTTTTCTACAAGAAAACTTTGGACAGTGACCTAACTTATATCTTAATTTATCATTAAAAGCTACGTCTTCATTCTTTTTCATAATACCTTTCACTAAACTAGAATCAGTACTATATTCAAAAAAACATAGCTTTAGTCATGTGCTTCACCACAGTATTCATCTTCAACTGTTTATAATTTTTCCTCGTAAAACAATTATTGTCCACCGTTCTCAAGATGGGTTGAAATTTCATCTGACTATCCACCGTTATCTCACTATCCATTTTATCTAGCATATTATATGGGAAGCCCCTGTCCAATAATATATTTTTCAGATGTTCCATCTCATTTTTAAAAATGTGATCATTTGAATTAAGTAAAAAGAAAACATAAAAGTGAATCAAGCAATGAGGTGGTATAAAAAACGTTTATTAAAATTACCACATAAGTGCTTTCACAGTTGAGACACTGCTTCATCAGATTTTCAAAGGTTTTAACTCATACATATTCTTTAAATAATGCAAAGCATCAGACCAACAACCAATCAGAAAAATTCCCTCCAAATACATTAGCATTTAAAGTGATAGTACAAGATATTCTGTATATGTGTATATATATATATATATATATATATATATATATATATATATATAGTATCAAATCATACAATCTTATTGATACAAAGATCTATCGTTCAAGCGGTGTTTAAGTGGTACCATATCATTGAGGCCAAAACTGGCATAAGCCCGCAATCTGATTATCCATTTTGCTTCAGATATCTCAGTTTTATTCTCTATATCCCCCCTCTATAACCAGCTGTTACTATCTCCATAACTAAAAACTTAAATGTATGTGTGTGCCCAGAGATATGTATGTGCTTAGCTAATGCATTATTAAGATGTCCTTTCTTTATATCGTACATATGCTCTCTTATTCTATCTCTAAAATGTCTGTTGGTCTTCCTACATAAAACATTCTGCAAAAGCAAACCACTAAATAAACCACATCAGATGTGTCACAACTAGCTGCTGTATTAAATTTAAAAACTTTATTAAAACCTGGGTATATAAATTCCCCAGTGGAATCAATATGTCTGCAAAAGCTGCATTTCCTGCAAGGAACTGTAACCCCCCTCTATTGATCTGTGTTCAAATCTTTAGGATAGCAAAGTATACATATTCGTAAAAGAGAATTTAGGTTTGTCTCCTACAATATTCTTAATGGTCAAATCACTAGTTAGTATAGGCCAGTGTTTCTTCACATCCATTATGATATTAGTGTTGTTCCCAAAAAACATAGCCATGCATACCATATCACAGGTGGGCTTGACAGAAATGTTTGTGGGTGACACCTCTTTGGAGAAGTATGGTCTTGCTGTAGTATGTCTGTGGACATTAATATCTAAAAGTGACCCTTCTATATCTTGGTTCTTATAGTCCCTTTCCCCAGTAGTGGCTGGTGACTTCAAATCAAAGGGGGGCTGCAGGAGACAGTTGAATGGGTGGGACCAATGAGAAAGGGCATGGCCAACTAAAAAGATGTGGAACTATGCTAAAAAACGTAAAAACTGGGACTTTGATTAAATACGCTGCCCTGGGTGCCAAACTGTCATTATGAGAGTCCAATCAAGACAAATTGAAGTGTAGAAGAAAAAAAATATTTCAATGCATTGCCTACATGACAGCTTACTTAATATCTAGATGGAAACAAAAAGGTTGTGAGGCATGAAAAATAAATTACTTTTTAAATACATCACTGGAATGCCAGTCAAAATCAAGTATAAAAAAACAAGCAGCACTCAACTCAAACCACTTCTCCTTGCACTGAAGTTCTAATTATAATTTATATTCAGCTTTATAAAAGTACCAAGTAGCATGCTGAAAGTAGCAATCTCTCTGATACTCCCACTTGTAAAAATGTTTCTTATCCAAAAAGACCTGCTGCCTAACAACAACTATCTACTTGTTTCATGGGGAAAACATGATTAAAGTACAAAATGAACAGCAAATAAGAAACAAGTTCAAGATAAATTGCTTAAAGGATTACTGCACAGGTTATGGACCACACATGATAGACTGGCATTCTGTTTAGTTTATGGGTAAAGCCTGCAAAGATGACTGCAAGTCTCCAACAAATGTAATGAGGTTCTGAAAATACTGTAATCCTGTCCTTTATTACAAATACTGTCATATGCATTTCAATACCTAAGATTTATATGCTATCTAGTTATGTAAATATTCTCTGCATGACAACAACAAAAAGACTTTCAGTGGTGGTAATTCTTTAACAGTATGCTTATTAAAGCTTACTTGCATCTTATAATCTCAGACAAGCTTACCTGATGGTCATTAAAGCATTTCTACTGAAACACACACCAACAGCTACTGCAACAACGTGTATTTTCTGAATAAGAAGAAGCATAAATAAACAGTATAAAAATATGACAGAAAACCAGAACCATTTGCAAGAGCAGCAGGCTTACAGTTATCCAGCCTGCAGACATAGCAGTCCGATCCTCTTCCAGTCTATGCAGTTGTAATTGCATAGACTTCTGGGTCATCTGCAGTCTGATGCCTTGTTTCCCATTCTGGACTGCTGTTTAACCAGTCTGAGTTTGGGAAATGAGCACTTCCTCTAAATTTTAAATGGGCACTCTCTCTAATTTTTTTTTTTAACAGCAGTGAGCAGTCTGAGTTAAATGGTCCAGACACTCTAAATTAGTGGTCTGGACATTTTCACAGCAGTCTGAGTATTTTATTTTTACAGCTGGGGGGGCTGCAGTCCTGCAGTCCAATATTACGATCCACCACTGCCTTTCCCTCAATCTAACTTTTAAGTTATTTAAATCAACCTCATATTTTCAATCATCAGGATTCAGTCTTGACATCCTGAATCCTTGCCCTTTCCCTATGTTCTTAAAGATGTGATTGGGATGCACACTGGTCCTAGGGTCTATATTAGAGCACCGAACATTCAAAATGTCAAGTGTTCTACTATTGACCTGTTTTCAGCAAATGCTGAAAATATCGAAAAAACAGAAAACCTAATTTTTTCCTAGGGAAAGAATTTGTTTGTCCGTTTCTGTTGCTTCGGTATTTTTAGCACTGTGGTGGAAAGTTACGGGTCGGGTTTAGGTAAGTGTGCGATTGTGTGGACGTGAGGGTTAGGGCAGGTTAGGTGAGTTAGGGTTAGGGTGCGGGTCATGTAAGTGTGCAATTGTGTAGACGTGAGGGTTAGGGCGGGGTAGGTGAGTTAGGGTTAGGGCATGGGTGAGGTGACTCTGCGATAGTGACAGACCTTAGGGTTAGGGTTTGGGTTAAGGTAAGTGGATAGTTAGTAGTGTATGTATAGTTTAGTGTAGGGTTAGGTGTAAGAGTTTAGGTGTATGTGTGTGGATTGCTGTTTGTTTGGTGTGCTTGTGTTGTGTGCATGTGTTTTGGAACAGCAAATTTTTCCCTAGGAAAAAACTCACTGTTCTGAATGTTCGATGTTTTAATTTTCGATTGATAGGGTTCGATATTAGAACACTCGACATTTTGAATGTTTGGTGTTCTAATATAGACCCTGGTCCTATACAATAAATAGTTTCTATGGCATCCTTTCCTATAAATTGTAGTGCAAACTGTGTCATCACCTTTCTTGTAAACTTTTACATCAAGAAAATTAATTTCACTCCACAAGGTATTCATATCAATCCTCAGTAAGGATGTACTTCCATTTATGTGGTCAAAAAATAAAGCTAATTCACGGGCAGAGCCATCCCATAATAGAAACAAGTCATCAACAAAGCGCCTGTAAAAAATAACTTGTTTACATCTACAGGTCCCTAAAAACATGTCATTTTCCCATTTAGTCATCACTAAATTTGCATAACTATTCACTGTGGGCGTACCCATCGCAACACCTTCCTTTTGCAGATATAATTCCTGATCAAATAAAAACGCATTGTTTTCAGGTATTAGTTCCATCAACAAACATACTAGATCTATAGAACTGTGAGTTAAATATCCTTGATCTACTAAATAACATCTCAGCATATCAATGCCCTTCACATTAGATATCGTAGTAAACAGGGACTGTACGTCAAGTGTGACAAATAAGTTTCTAGGACCCAGAGATATCTCATTTAAGAATTTATATAAATCATTTAAGAACTGTTTTGTGTCCCTTAGAATATATTCATTCTTGTCTACTATCGGTCTTAACATTTTCTCTATATAGATAGATAGAGGTTCAGTGCACCATCCCCAGCCAGAAACTATAGGCCTGAATGGTGGACATAATGGATCACTGTGTATTTTAGGAAGCCCGTGAATCACTTGAATGATGGAGTCATCTACCAAAAAATACCTGAACATATCATAATCAATACATCTGCAAAGTAAACATTCATATAATGCATTATAAATCCTAGATGAGATAACATTTATATAAAATTCAGATACTTTTTCATATACCTTATAATAACTTAACATATTTTTCATAGAATCAAAATAATACGGTCCATAATAACAACTGGACCACCCTTGTCAGCAGCTTTAATAACAACAGATGAATCACTCTTGATATGTTGCAGAGCTTCCCATTCACTGCCATTTAAATTCACATATTTCTTATTCTTTTGATTCATTACAGTATGCAACTCAGATTTGTATAGCTTACTAAAAGTGTCTAAAATCGGGCGACTGATAGGAATGAAAGTGCTTGGTTTTCTAAAGTTACTTGCTGAATTACTATTACCAAATAGTAACTTTAAACCAACAGTCCTAATGTACATTTTTAAGTCCACAATGGCTTCAGTTAGCCCTACTGCTTGTGAAGGTACAAACGACAAGCCTTCATTTAACAAAGAATATTCACTGTGATTCAATGGCTGTGATGATATGTTCCATACTAATGCGTTGTTAAATCTTGCCACATCTTTTTTATAGTCTGTGGCTCTTTTTGCTCTTGCTGTATCTTCCTTTTCACTCTCCCCTGGTTTATTGTACAATCTCTTGGAGTTTGAGAAAGCCAATCTGCATCTTTGT